>NC_052162.1:5710494-5797044 GCF_902713615.1 Scyliorhinus canicula | reverse complement strand
CATCCAGCAGCGTCCACAGCGACATCTCACAGTAGATGCAGGGGCAGCTGCAGCAGCAGAGGGAATGGCCGCCACCCGGCCCGTCATCGCCATACAGGCCGCAGACGCTCATGGCCGGTATGTCCAGGGGGATGCCGAGGGGAACATTGACCCCCAAACGCTGAGGGAGGCACAGGATGTGGGCACTGATGTCGAGCAGCGTCGGGGGGAGGAGGAGGAGGAGGAGATAGTGATGGTGGAGCCAGGGCGCCAGAGGCAACGATCGAAGCCGAGGGTGTACCGTGCCCGGATCTCTTTCCAGACACTGCCGGACATCACCTGCAGGAGGAGACTCCGCTTGAGCAGAGAGACGGTCGCACAATATCTGCCACCTCGTGTCGCATCTCGCCCCACGTGGAACGGGAGGAGGACACGCGATACCGGTTGCCATCAAGGTGACGGTGGCACTTAACTTTTATGCTACCGGCTCCTTCCAGTCTCCGAGCGGGGACCTATCCGGGATCTCGCAGGCATCGGTCCACAGGGGCATCCGGGATGTGACCGACGCCCTGTTTGCCATTGCCGACCGCTACATCACCTTTCCCGAGGACCGAGTTGCCAACGTGGCCTAGATACCGATGGTCCAGGGAGTGATTGATGTTGTTCACGTCCCCATGCGCCCGCCTGAAGGCAACAGCGAGGTGTTCACTAACAGGAGGGGGACATACTCCATGAACATCCAGGTGGTATGCGACCCCCACATGAAGATCATGCACGTGTGCGCAAGGTTCCCTGGGAGTGTGCATGATGCCTACATAGTGGCGCAGTCATTCATCCCTGTTTTGTTTGAGGGACGGCCCCCCTGGCTGAGGGGCTGATTGCTGGGCGACAGGGGTTATCCACTGAGGTTGTGGCTGATGACGCCCATACGGAGGCCTCAGACCAATGCGGAAACCGTTTACAATGAGGCCCATGCAGCAACCAGGGGTGTGGTGGAGCGCTGCTTTGGTCTTCTGAAAATGAGATTCAGGTACCTGGACCGCTCCGGAGGGGCCCTGCAGTACCAGGCCGACAGGGTCGCTCGCATTGTTGTGATCTGCTGTGTGCTGCACAACATCGCGATGCAGAGGGTAGATGCCCTGCTGGAGGAGGTGGGTGGAAAAGCCACTGGCAGTGGTGCCAACATGGAGGAGGAGGAGGAGGAGATGGAGGAGGAGGAGGAGGAGGAGATGGAGGAGGAGGAGGAGGAGGAGATGGAGGAGGAGGAGGAGGAGGAGGAGGAGATGGAGGAGGAGGAGGAGGAGGAGATGGAGGAGGAGGAGGAGGAGATGGAGGAGGAGGAGGAGGAGGAGATGGAGGAGGAGGAGGAGGAGGAGATGGAGGAGGAGGAGGAGGAGGAGATGGAGGAGGAGGAGGAGGAGGAGGTTGGTGTTGCGTCGGGCGCAGCACACACACACGACCCGGGTGCTTGTAATGTCCAGGAGGCTGCACGACGGCACCGGCGAGGACAGCGGGCACGCGACGCGTTGGTAGCTGCAAGATTCACGCATCGCGTGCGACGGCATCGCTGAACACCAAACCACCGCCTGCATCGCCTGTCATGCAGATGGACAGCACACAACTCCCACCCCTTGCACCCCGCTCCGTGTACACTGCTCCACTTCGAGATCACCCTTACCACTGCGGCACAACGGTATGGCACGGCATTGATGGCTGTGTCAGCGGGTGTAATCAGTGCCATGTGGAATGATGACAGCCCGCCCTGCGATGAGCTGTGAGCTCAGAATCGTTAGAGAGAGTCTGACCCATGGCAATAGCTGAACCATCCACCTTGGTGGCCGCTGAGATTGTCACTGACACTCCATCACGTGCCCACGTGGGGTAGCTGGCGTTGGAGTGCCGAGGACTACAGTGTCCGACTGTGGGGGGGATGGGGGGGGGGGGGGGGGGGGGGGGCAGGGGACTGCACACCCAGCACCGAAGTTTCACCGCTTGTCAACCCCAGCGGCACTCGGTCACCATCACCGATCCCCATGGCAACGGAAAAATCACACAGTCTTATAAGTTAGGTGCAACAGTGAGTTTAATGGTAAATATTCCGTACAGATGCCCTAGCCCCTACAACTAAACTGTGCCCTTCACCCATGCCAACTTACTCTGTGTCCCTCTTCATTGCCTTATGGGCCCTACCACTATGTCTAAGTGAATCCCCAGATGGTACAGCAGGAATGGAGGCGGACTGCTGAGAATCACGCCCTGCGACATGTCTCCCCATCGGCACTTGTTTCCTGGGGCGACCCGGCCTTGATGGGCTAGGCTGCTCCGCGGGCATTTCAGATGACATCCCGTGATGGAGTTAATGGGACGGGCCCCGAAATCTCCTCCTCCCTCGGGGAGCCTGGTGGCCCCCGGGCCTCAATGTGGGACGGAGGTGCGAGCGGGGAGGTGCCCCGTCGCCCCACCGACACCTGGCGCTGCCAGTCCTGGAGGCCTGCAACGGTATCGACCAGGTCCAAACGTTCACAGAGACGGAGTCCAGGGAGTGAGACATTCCCGCCAGGGACTGTGCGACCTCAACCTGTGAGTGCACGGCGCCATCCAGCACGTGCGTCAGGCGGTTGATGCTCTCCGCGACTGACTGCTGGGACTGTGCCATGGCCTGCTGGGACTGTGCCATGGCCTGCTGGGACTGGGCCAGGGCCTGCTGGGACTGTGCCATGGCCTGCTGGGACTGTGCCATGGCCTGCTGGGACTGGGCCAGGGCCCGTAGCGCGCCGACAATGTCATGTTGGCTCTGGCGCATTGCTGCCTGTGAGAGGGCAGCCCTCTCCAGGGCCATGGATGACGCACGCACGTGAAGCCCAACGCCTTGCATAACCCATGGGCGATACCGTTTCACCCATTGCCTCGACCGCGGATGCCACCTGTGCGGTGTCGGCCTGGGTGGCTGCCATGAGCGGCACCACTCCCTGCGCCTGGACGCGGTTTGACTCCTCTAACTGCGTCTGCAGCTGCTGGAAGACGGCCCTCATCCCGTCATTGTGTCCCTGGGTTTCAAAATGCATCGGCTGTCCAGGTGGGTCGAGTAAATCCAGGAACCCAGGAAACGTCTGGGAGCCAGCTGGATGCTGGGCCTGGGCTGCCCTCCGACCGTCCAGCCCCTCGGCTGCTCCGACCTCCACCTGCTGTATTGGCTCAGCTGTGTGGTGCACACCAGACCGTGACCCAGGAGCCTCATCACATAATTCGAGGTGAGTGTCTCTGGGATGGTGGATGGTGTGCGAGACAGCAATGCCGCAAGCTCTAGGTCCTCGTCAGTCAGAAATTCAGGAGGGTCCTGGTCCCAATCATGTCTCAGTGCAGGGCGCACGCGGACCATGTACGGTTCAGCGTCAGGTGAGTCCGTTGACTGCGTCGCCGTCCTCTGTGCGTCTGGGCCCACTGACCCCGTCCTGTCCTGTCTCACGGCCCGACCTTGGGGCAACGCACAGCCATGGAAGTCGTCACTGTCCGTCCTCTGTGCGTCCTGCTCGAGAGTCCCGGATTTGGAGGATGGCACTCCTGGCCGACCTCCTGCCACCCTCTGGCGTGCGACCCTGGGTGCGGTGGTCGGCGTGGATGGTCGCCTGTGTGTGGCACCAGACGGCCCTGGACGGTCGTCAGCACGCCCTAGGGAACAGAATGCTACGGGGTTAGTTAGACACGCCCGGCCAAGTGGAGGATGGTCCAGTGGGCAGAGTGTGAGGGGAGAGAGGATGGGGGGTTCAGTGGGTAGAGTGTGAAGGGAGAGAGGATGGGGGCGTCCAGTGGGCAGAGTGTGAGGGGACAGAGGATGGGGGGTCCAGTGGGTAGAGTGTGAAGGGAGAGAGGATGGGGGGGTCCAGTGGGTAGAGTGTGAGGGGAGAGAGGATGGGGGGTTCAGTGGGTAGAGTGTGAGGGGCCAGAGGATGTGGGGGTCCAGTGGGCAGAGTGTGAGGGGAGAGAGGATGGGGGGTTCAGTGGGTAGAGTGTGAGGGGACAGAGGATGGGGGGTTCAGTGGGTAGTGTGTGAGGGGAGAGAGGATGGGGGGTCCAGTGGGCAGAGTGTGAGGGGACAGAGGATGTGGGGGTCCAGTGGGCAGAGTGTTAGGGGAGAGAGGATGGGGGGTTCAGTGGGTAGAGTGTGAGGGGACAGAGGATGGGGGGTTCAGTGGGTAGTGTGTGAGGGGAGAGAGGATGGGGGGTCCAGTGGGCAGAGTGTGAGGGGACAGAGGATGTGGGGGTCCAGTGGGCAGAGTGTGAGGGGACAGAGGATGGGGGTTCCAGTGGGTAGAGTGTGAGGGGAGAGAGGATGTGGGGGTCCAGTGGGTAGAGTGTGAGGGGAGAGAGGATGGGGGGGGTCCAGTGGGCTGAGTGTGAGGGGAGAGAGGATGGGGGGTCCAGTGGGTAGAGTGTGAGGGGACAGAGGATGGGCTTGGGGGGGGGGGGGGGGGGGGTGGTCATGCTGGGTTGTCTCACTTGGTTCAGCACCTCCAACCTCGCATTGCGCGACCTCCCGGGTGGCAGATCCCCCAGCAAGGTCCAGTGCCCTCTGCTCGAACACTGTCAGGGGGTGCAGAATGGGCGAACCCCCTCTGGTTCTGTTGCGCTCCCGGCTGTTGTGAGCAGTCTTGTCCTGTTGGGGGGGGTGGGGGTGTGGGGGGGGGGGGGGGGGCATAGATAGAGCATCACAATTTGGCAGGTATCATCAGGGCATTCAGATATTGGCACAGGTTGGGGGGAAAGTTGCAGCTACACCATGGCATCTCTCCAGGGGGTCGCAGCGCTCATGTGGGTCTGTGACAACATTGTTAACCACCCTCCACTCACTCTCGCCCCCCTCCCCCTCCCTCTCGTGCCCGGGGGGGGGGAGGTGGGCGATGAGGGACATGGGGTGGGGGGGAGATGGTTGTGACCCGGGGGCACCCTTGTGGCACTGACCCTGGCAGCCCTGGTGAGGTTGTGGAGCTTCTTGCGGCACTGCTCCCCAGACCGAGGGGTCTGCCCCACAGCACTGACTGCCGTGCCCACCTCACGCCAGGCCCGTCGCACAACACTGGCAGGGTGGCGATGCCCTCGTCTTGGGCAGATGATGCCCCTACGCTGCTCCACCTCTTCGAGGGGGGTCTCTAGGCGGCGACCCACCGTGGCTCCGACATATCCCACCCCTCCTTTGTTTTCGTAGATCGCGCCGTTTACGATGCGGAGCGGCGTAATTCGGGCGTCGCGAACTTCCGATGTCACCCCCCCGTGTTCCGTGCGGCCCCGAGGCTAGCCCATTCCCGGGGCCAGAATAGGTCGCGATCGGAGCCGTTTCGCGCCGTCGTTGAACTCGACCGAATTCACGACGACTTTCCCGATGCGGCGCGGCATCGGAGAATCACGCCCACTATAACTGTGGGTTTAGACGATGCTAGAGACCTGTGCATGTCCGAAACAGTTGAATCTCTCAGCACGTGGTGTGAGTCTGTACTGTGCTTGATGAGCTCTTCTGCTTCTGAGAGGCAGCATCCAGAATGAGTGGGAAAAGTGATGCCCTCAGTCTTTATAGTGCGTGTGGTCTAACTGGTGATTGGCTGCGGTGTTTGTGCATGTTGATTGGTCCTAGTGTATGTCCATCAGTGTGTGATTGCACCATGATATACTGGTGTATATTATGACAGCTCTGATCAAACGGTACAGACTCTGGTCAAACTGAACAGAGCTCTGATCAAACTGTACACAGCTCTGATCAAACTGTACAGGGCTCTGATCAAACTGTACAGGGCTCTGGTCAAACTGTACAGGGCTCTGGTCAAACTGTACAGACTCTGATCAAACTGTACAGACTCTGATCAAACTGTACAGGGCTCTGGTCAAACTGTACAGACTCTGATCAAACTGTACAGGCTCTGATCAAACTGTACAGACTCTGATCAAACTGTACAGACTCTGATCGAACTGAACAGGCTCTGATCAAACTGTACAGGGCTCTGATCAAACTGTACAGACTCTGATCAAACTGTATAGGGCTCTGATCAAACTCTACAGACTCTGATCAAACTGTACAGACTCTGATCAAACTGTACAGAGCTCTGATCAAACTGTACAGACTCTGATCAAACTGTACAGGGCTCTGATCAAACTCTACAGACTCTGATCAAACTGTACAGGGCTCTGATCAAACTGTACAGAGCTCTGATCAAACTGTGTAGAGCTCTGATCAAACTGTCCAGACTCTGATCAAACTGTACAGGGCTCTGATCAAACTCTACAGACTCTGATCAAACTGTACAGACTCTGATCAAACTGTACAGACTCTGATCAAACTGTACAGGCTCTGATCAAACTGTACAGGCTCTGATCAAAATGTACAGGGCTCTGATCAAACTCTACAGACTCTGATCAAACTGTATAGGCACTGATCAAACTGTACAGGGCTCTGATCAAACTCTACAGACTCTGATCAAACTGTGCAGGTTGTTGTTAAACTGTACAGACTCTGATCAAACTCTACAGAGCTCTGATCAAACTATACAGGCTCTGATCAAACTGTACAGGGCTCTGATCAAACTGTACAGACTCTGATCAAACTGTACAGACTCTGATCGAACTGTACAGAGCTTTGATCAAACTGTACAGGCTCTCGTTAAACTGTACAGAGTCTGATCAAACTGTACATGCTCTGATCAAACTGTACAGACGCTGGTCAAACTATACAGACTCCGATCAAACTGTACAGGGCTCTGATCAAACTGTACAGGGCTCTGATCAAACTGTGCAGGCTCTGATCAAAATGTACAGACACTGATCAAACTGTACAGACTCTGATCAAACTGTATAGGGCTCTGATCAAACTGTACAGGCTCTGATCAAACTGTACAGACTCTGATCAAACTGGACAGACTCTGATCAAACTGTACAGGGCTCTGATCAATCTGTATAGGGCTCTGATCAAACTTTACAGGATCTGATCAAACTGTACAGGCTCTGATCAAACTCTACAGAGCTCTCATCAAACTGAACAGGCTCTGATCAAATTGTACAGAGCTCTGATCAAACTGTACAGACTCTGATCAAACTGTACAGGCTCTGATCAAACTATACAGACTCTCGTTAAACTGTACAGACTCTGATCAAACTGTACAGGGCTCTGATCAAACTGTACAGGCTCTGATCAAACTGTACAGAGTCTGATCAAACTGTACAGACTCTGATCACACTGTACAGACTCTGATCAAACTGTACAGACTCAGATCAAATTGTACAGGCTCTGATCAAACTGTACAGTGCTTTGATCAAACTGTACAGGGCTCTGATCAAACTGTACAGACCCTGATCAAACTGTACAGGCTCTGATCAAACTGTACAGACCCTGATCAAACTGTACAGGGCTCTGATCAAACTGTACAGGCTCTGATCAAACTGTACAGACTCTGATCATACTGTACAGACTCTGATCAAACTGTACAGACTCAGATCAAATTGTACAGGCTCTGATCAAACTGTACAGTGCTTTGATCAAACTGTACAGGGCTCTGATCAAACTGTACAGACCCTGATCAAACTGTACAGGCTCTGATCAAACTGTACAGACCCTGATCAAACTGTACAGGGCTCTGATCAAACTGTACAGGCTCTGATCAAACTGTACAGGGCTCTGATCAAACTGTACAGGCTCTGTTCAAACTGTACAGTGTCTGATCAAACTGTATAGGGCTCTGATCAAACTGTACAGACTCTGATCAAACTGTACAGACACTGATCAAACTGTACAGGGCTCTGATCAAACTCTACAGACTCTGATCAAACTGTACAGACTCTGATCAAACTGTACAGAGCTCTGATCAAACAGTACAGTGCTCTGATCAAACTGTACAAGCTCTGATCAAACTGTATAGGCACTGATCAAACTGTACAAGCTCTGATCAAACTGTACAGACTCTGATCAAACTGTACAGACTCTGATCAAACTGTACAGACTCTGATCAAACTGTACAGACTCTGATCAAACTGTACAGGGCTCTGATCAAACTCTACAGAGCTCTGATCAAACTATACAGGCTCTGATCAAACTGTACAGGGCTCTGATCAAACTGTACAGGGCTCTGGTCAAACTGTACAGACTCTGATCAAACTGTACAGGCTCTGATCAAACTGTACAGACTCTGATCAAACTGTACAGACTCTGATCGAACTGAACAGGCTCTGATCAAACTGTACAGGGCTCTGATCAAACTGTACAGACTCTGATCAAACTGTATAGGGCTCTGATCAAACTCTACAGACTCTGATCAAACTGTACAGACTCTGATCAAACTGTACAGAGCTCTGATCAAACTGTACAGACTCTGATCAAACTGTACAGGGCTCTGATCAAACTTTACAGACTCTGATCAAACTGTACAGGGCTCTGATCAAACTGTACAGAGCTCTGATCAAACTGTGTAGAGCTCTGATCAAACTGTCCAGACTCTGATCAAACTGTACAGGGCTCTGATCAAACTCTACAGACTCTGATCAAACTGTACAGACTCTGATCAAACTGTACAGACTCTGATCAAACTGTACAGGCTCTGATCAAACTGTACAGGCTCTGATCAAAATGTACAGGGCTCTGATCAAACTCTACAGACTCTGATCAAACTGTATAGGCACTGATCAAACTGTACAGGGCTCTGATCAAACTCTACCGACTCTGATCAAACTGTGCAGGTTGTTGTTAAACTGTACAGACTCTGATCAAACTCTACAGAGCTCTGATCAAACTATACAGGCTCTGATCAAACTGTACAGGGCTCTGATCAAACTGTACAGACTCTGATCAAACTGTACAGACTCTGATCGAACTGTACAGAGCTTTGATCAAACTGTACAGGCTCTCGTTAAACTGTACAGAGTCTGATCAAACTGTACATGCTCTGATCAAACTGTACAGACGCTGGTCAAACTATACAGACTCCGATCAAACTGTACAGGGCTCTGATCAAACTGTACAGGGCTCTGATCAAACTGTGCAGGCTCTGATCAAAATGTACAGACACTGATCAAACTGTACAGACTCTGATCAAACTGTATAGGGCTCTGATCAAACTGTACAGACTCTGATCAAACTGGACAGACTCTGGTCAAACTGTACAGGGCTCTGATCAATCTGTATAGGGCTCTGATCAAACTTTACAGGATCTGATCAAACTGTACAGGCTCTGATCAAACTCTACAGAGCTCTCATCAAATTGAACAGGCTCTGATCAAATTGTACAGAGCTCTGATCAAACTGTACAGACTCTGATCAAACTGTACAGGCTCTGATCAAACTATACAGACTCTCGTTAAACTGTACAGACTCTGATCAAACTGTACAGGGCTCTGATCAAACTGTACAGGCTCTGATCAAACTGTACAGAGTCTGATCAAACTGTACAGACTCTGATCATACTGTACAGACTCTGATCAAACTGTACAGACTCAGATCAAATTGTACAGGCTCTGATCAAACTGTACAGTGCTTTGATCAAACTGTACAGGGCTCTGATCAAACTGTACAGACCCTGATCAAACTGTACAGGCTCTGATCAAACTGTACAGACTCTGATCAAACTGTACAGGGCTCTGATCAAACTGTACAGGCTCTGATCAAACTGTACAGACTCTGATCATACTGTACAGACTCTGATCAAACTGTACAGACTCAGATCAAATTGTACAGGCTCTGATCAAACTGTACAGTGCTTTGATCAAACTGTACAGGGCTCTGATCAAACTGTACAGACCCTGATCAAACTGTACAGGCTCTGATCAAACTGTACAGACCCTGATCAAACTGTACAGGGCTCTGATCAAACTGTACAGGCTCTGATCAAACTGTACAGGGCTCTGATCAAACTGTACAGGCTCTGTTCAAACTGTACAGTGTCTGATCAAACTGTATAGGGCTCTGATCAAACTGTACAGACTCTGATCAAACTGTACAGACACTGATCAAACTGTACAGGGCTCTGATCAAACTCTACAGACTCTGATCAAACTGTACAGACTCTGATCAAACTGTACAGAGCTCTGATCAAACAGTACAGTGCTCTGATCAAACTGTACAAGCTCTGATCAAACTGTATAGGCACTGATCAAACTGTACAGTGCTCTGATCAAACTCTACAGAGCTCTGATCAAACTATACAGGCTCTGATCAAACTGTACAGGGCTCTGATCAAACTGTACAGACTCTGATCAAACTGTACAGACTCTGATCGAACTGTACAGAGCTTTGATCAAACTGTACAGGCTCTCGTTAAACTGTACAGAGTCTGATCAAACTGTATATGCTCTGATCAAACTGTACAGACGCTGATCAAACTATACAGACTCCGATCAAACTGTTCAGGCTCTGCTCAAACTGTACAGACTCTGATCAAACTGTACAGGGCTCTGATCAAACTGTACAGGGCTCTGATCAAACTGTACAGACTCTGATCGAACTGTACAGAGCTTTGATCAAACTGTACAGGCTCTCGTTAAACTGTACAGAGTCTGATCAAACTGTTCATGCTCTGATCAAACTGTACAGACGCTGGTCAAACTATACAGACTCCGATCAAACTGTACAGGGCTCTGATCAAACTGTACAGGGCTCTGATCAAACTGTGCAGGCTCTGATCAAAATGTACAGACACTGATCAAACTGTACAGACTCTGATCAAACTGTATAGGGCTCTGATCAAACTGTACAGACTCTGATCAAACTGGACAGACTCTGATCAAACTGTACAGGCTCTGATCAAACTGTACAGCGCTCTGATCAAACTGTACAGTGCCCTGATCAAACTGTACAGGCTCTGATCAAACTGTACAGGCTCTGATCAAACTGTACAGTGCCCTGATCAAACTGTACAGGCTCTGATCAAACTGTACAGGATCTGATCAAACTGTACAGGCTCTGATCAAACTCTACAGAGCTCTCATCAAACTGTATAGGTTCTGATCAAACTGTACAGACTCTGATCAAACTGTACAGGGCTCTGATCAAACTATACAGACTCTGATCAAACTGTACAGGCTCTGATCAAACTGTACAGACTCTGATCAAACTGTACAGGCTCTGATCAAACTGTACAGACTCTGATCAAACTGTACAGGGCTCTGATCAAACTGCACAGGCTCTGATAAAACTGTACAGGGCTCTGGTCAAACTGTACAGACCCTGATCAAACTGTACAGGGCTCTGATCAAACTGCACAGGCTCTGATCAAACTGTATAGACTTTGATCAAAATGTACAGGGCTCTGATCAAACTGTACAGACTCTGATCAAACTGTACAGGGCTCTGATTAAACTGTACAGGCACTGATCAAACTGTACAGACTGATCAAACTGTACAGAGCTCTGATCAAACTGTACACAGCTCTGATCAAACTGCACAGACTCTGATCGAACTGTACAGACTCTGATCAAACTGTACAGGTTCTGATCAAACTCTACAGGCTCTGATCAAACTGTACAGGGCTCTGATCAAACTGTACACAGCTCTGATCAAACTGCACAGACTCTGATCGAACTGTACAGACTCTGATCAAACTGTACAGGTTCTGATCAAACTCTACAGGCTCTGATCAAACTGTACAGAGTCTGATCAAACTGTACAGGCTCTGATCAAACTGTACAGACTCTGATCAAACTGTACAGGCTCTGATCAAACTGTACAGGCTCTGATCAAACTGTACAGACTCTGATCAAACTGTACAGGCTCTGATCAAACTGTACAGTGCCCTGATCAAACTGTACTGGCTCTGATCAAACTGTACAGGGCTCTGATCAAACTGTACAGTACCCTGATCAAACTGTACAGGCTCTGATCAAACTGTACAGGCTCTGATCAAACTTTACAGGGCTCTGATCAAACTATACAGAGCGCTGGTCAAACTGTACAGAGCTCGAGGGCAGCACGGTGGCGCAGTGGTTAGCACTGCAGCCTCACGGCGTCGAGGTCCCAGGTTCAATCCCGACTCTGGGTCACTGTCTGTGTGGAGTTTGCACATTCTCCCCTTGTTTGCGTGGGGTTTGCCCCCACAGCCCAAAAAGATGTGCAGGCTAGGTGGATTGGCCACGTTAAATTGCCCCTTAATTGGAAAAAATGAATTGGGTATAAAAAAAACTGTACAGAGCTCTGATCAAACTGTACAGAGCACCTTTCAAATTATCTCTGGCTCTGTTCAACCTGAATCTTACTGTTGTGTCCAGTTCAACAAACTCAGTGCGGCATTCCCTCAGTTCGGTGCCCCCTCGGTGTGGCGCCCCCTTGTGGTGCGGTGCCCCCTCAGAGTCTCCCATTCTTTGGGCAGCACGGTAGCATTGTGGATAGCACAATCGCTTCACAGCTCCAGGGTCCCAGGTTCGATTCCGGCTTGGGTCACTGTCTGTGCGGAGTCGGCACATCCTCCCCGTGTGTGCGTGGGTTTCCTCCGGGTGCCTTGGTTTCCTCCCACAGTCCAAAGATGTGCGGGTTAGGTGGATTGGCCATGATAAATTGCCCTTAGTGTCGAAAATTGTCCTTAGTGTTGGGTGGGGTTACAGTGTTATGGGGATAGGGTGGAGGTGTGGACCTTGGGTAGGGTGCTCTTTACAAGAGCCGGTGCAGACTCGATGGGCCGAATGGCCTCCTTCTGAACTGTAAATTCTATGAGGTCCCTGGGGAAGGGGGGAGCTCTCTCTGTATTAAGGGAGTCCTGGTGGGGGGTCCCCCGTACTTGGGGGAAGGGGGCACCCTGGCCATCCAGGGGTGGGGGGGCGGGGTGCTTTGTGGTATGCGAGGGGGGAGTGTTTGTTGGGGGCAGTTCAATGTCTGATTTCAATATGCTGATCTGGATCATGCCCTGCTGATTGTGTTGGGCACAGTAGGTTGGGTGCATTGCGTTAAACTCAAAGGCCATCACAAAATCTGCTTTTGGCCTCTTCCGCCCTGCACCTGGCGAAATGCACCCTTTGCATTTAGTTCCCTCATCTAAATCATTAATATATATTGTAAATATCTTGGGTCCTAGCACTAGGACCTCACAAAGAGGCCCTTAACTAATTGGACCCTACACAGAGTCATCCCTCGGGGACCTCCAATTGAAGGATGCCCCCAAAGAGGCCCCTTAACACGTGGGATCCCTCACACAAATCCCATGACTAAAGGGACCCCCTGACTACCATCCCCCCAGTCCACAGATTCACACTCAAGCGGGGAGTTTCACTAGAGTCACTCATCCATGAAGGGAGATGAATGAATCAAGGCTGCAGCTGTTTTGTGGAAGCTGTGAATCACAGTCCATTATTAGAAAGGAACGAATGGCTTGTAGCTAATGGATCTGTGGGGTTGAAAAGCAGGTCACAGCTGTTCTCCTTCGAGGAATGGTTATGTGGAGTCTCCAATTAAGTGTTACAGCTGTAGATTTTTCACAACCTCTGGCTGGACTGTTCTCTAGCTTCCAGATTGGGGTCACTTTTCTGAGGGGGAGAGGCATCTGTGGATGGGCGGGGGGGGGGAGAGTTCCTCTAGTCAAGGGATTCCTGTGGGGGGCCCTTTAGTCAGGAAGTGCGTCTAGTTAAGGGGTCCCTGTGCAGGATTCCTTTAGTCAGGGGTCTCTGTTGAGGGCCCTTCCAGTTAGAGGTTACCTGTGGGGGTTCCATCAGGTCGAGGTTCCCGGGAAGGGGATAGTCTTCCTAGTCATAAGGTCCCTGGGGGGATCTCTCTATTAGGGGGGTCCCGGAGGGGGAGGGGGCATGTGGGAGGGGTCTGGTAGAGGAGGGGTGGGCAGGTAGTACAGTATGGGAGGGAGGGTGACTGTCAGATTAGGGGCAACTGCCCTAAGTGGGGTACCTCCTTGGCGCACCGCGAGGTCCACCACATCAGGACCATGCTGGTAAATAGCAGGTGATCCATGGCCATGTGATTCCCGACCCAGGGTACCGGAGAATCATGGAGAGCTGGAGCCTCTGGTGCCGGGTCGGCTACATGGATGCAAGTGTGTCATTAAGACCCAAGTGCATCATTTACATCCTCCAGCTGGCACGCGGCATGGACCTCGATCCTGGCACCAGCGATGGTCCAATGGAAAGGCCAAGCTTTCATGCAGCTAACATGCAGTATGAAATATGAAAGTATGATCATCATTCTCTCTCACACACAGTGAAAGGGAAAGGAGGAGGGATTCCGCCAAATGGTTAAAAAAATAAATCAACGATCCAACGGGAAAGGGGAAATGGCGGGGTTGTTGAAATGGCATCTGGGTTATGCGGTTGTTCTCTCAGCACCGGAGTGGGAGACAATCGATGACTCTTTTTGGGCGGAATTCGAGGAGATCTCGCAGTCAGTTGATTTCAAAACACGAAACGACTCCGGAGCAATTTGATTCAAAGATCAAAGAACGATACAGCACAGGAACAGGCCATTCAGCCCTCCAAGCCTGTACCTGTCATGATACCAACTTTGGCCAAACCCCTCAGCACTTCCTTGTGCAATATTCCTCTATACCCATCCTAACCATGGGCGCGATTCTCCCAAAGGGAGACAAAGTGCCGACGCTGGAGTGAAAACCGGAGTGTTTCACTCCGGCATCAGAGGCCGCTCCTCGCCCCCTTTTCTCCCACCCCCAGGAGGCTAGGAGCGGCGCCACGTCAATTTAGCGCGCCGGGCCTTGGTGCCCGCGTCAAAGCGCCACCGCCTGAATGACGCGGCCGGCGGCGCCTAAATGACGTCACCTGCGCATGCGCAGGTTGGCCAGCGCCAACCCGCGCATGCGCGATTGCCGTCCTCCCCTCCGCCGCCCGCAAGACATGAAGGGTTGATCTTGCGGGGCAGCGGAGGGAAAAGTGTGCGTCTTTCAGAGACGCCGGCCCGATGATCGGTGGGCACGATCGCGGGCCAGACCACTCCTGAGCAGCCCATGTGGCGCTCGATCCTCCCTCCCCCCCCACAGGCCCCACACGCAGCGGTCGCGCGCTGTTCACGCCGGCAGCGACCAGGTGTGGTTGCCGCCGGTGTGAACCGGTCAGATTAGGCAGGCCGCTCGGCCCATCCGGGCTGGAGAATCGCCACTCGACCATTAGAAACGGCGAGCGCCGCTTCTCCGAGCGGCCTGTCGTAAAACGCAACCCGCCATTTTGGGGGGGGTGGGAGAATCGCGTGGGGGTGCCAGGGCGGCGTGGCATGAATCGCCCGGCACTCCCGCGATTCTACCACCCGGCATGGGGGTCGGGGAATCGCGCCCAATGTGTTTGTCAAGGTGCCTTTTTAATGTATCTGCTTCCACAACCTCCCCTGGCAGCGCATTTCATCCATTCACCACCTTCTGTGTAGACGATCTGCCTCACACATCTCCTCTAAACTTTGCCCCATGGACCTTAAACCTATGCCCCCTGGTGACTGACCCCTCCACCCAGGGAAAGAGTGCCTGCCCATCCACTCTATCCATGCCCCTCATAATCATGTAGACCTCTATCAGGTCACCCCTCAACCTCCGTCTTTCCAATGGAAACAGTCCGAGCCTATTCAGCCTCTCCACATAGCTAACACACTCCAGACCAGGCAACATCCTGGTAAATCAGGACTGGGTCCGGGACTGGGCCTGGATCTTCAGGAACTGTTGTCTTCTTTTCCCAAGCACTTGGTCCTTCTTGTTTTCTCCCCAAAGCAAAAGCAGCTTCCCAGCTTTTAAACACAGTTTTCCAAACCATACTGCTCCCCCCCCCCCCCCCACCCCCCGCCGGGGGCCAGGCCATAAAAACCATGTGACCCTCTTGTAAACAGTCCACCAGGGTCCTGAGGTCCCAGCTCCTTTAAAACTGCTTTTTAAAAACAAATGTAATTAAGGGATAATTTAGCATGGCCAATGCAGCTACCCCACACATCTTTGGGTTGTGGGGGGGAGACCCACGCAGTCACGGGGAGAACCAGTAAACTCCACATGGACAGTGGCCCAGGGCTGGGACGAACCCGGGTCCTCGGCATTGTGAGGCAACAGTGCTAACCACTGCGCCACCGTGCTGCCCATGCTTTAAAACTGCTTAATTGCCTTTTCTTGGGAAAAGGAACAGCAGCAAGCCGAGGCCTTGCATTGACACCTTAATGGACAGTGTCTCAAACAACTCTAATTCTTCTAGAATGTTTAGCGTTCTTGAAGGTGAACCATTTTCCATGATTAAAGCATTTATTACTCTTTACAAAATAAATTTTAGAGTACATAATTATTTTTTCCCAATTTAGGGGCAATTTAGCCTGGCCAATCCATCTACCCTGCACATCTTTGGGTTGTGGGGGCGAAACCCACACAGACACGGGGAGAATTTGCAAACTCCATACGGACAGTGACCTGGGGCCGGGATTCGAACCCGGGTCCTCATTGCCATATTCCCAGTGCTGACCACTGCGCCACATGCTGCCCTGATTAAAGCATTTATTTATTTATTTTTAATTTAGAGTACCCAATTCTTTTTTTACAATTAAGGGGCAATTTAGCGTGATCAATCCACCCACCTGGCACATCTTTGGGTTGTGGGGGGCGAAACCCACGCAAACACGGGGAGAATGTGCAAACTCCACACGGACAGTGACCCAGAGCTGTAATCGAACCTGGGACCTCAGCTCCATGAGGCCGCCGTGCTAACCCACTGCGCCACCGTGATGCCCCGATTAAAGCATTATGACACTCGTCAAAAGTATTAAGAGAAGTGATGCAACAGTGGGAGCACGGAGATCGGATACAGATTAACTGTAATCTGTTGAATGGTGGGGAATACGTTTGTGGGGTTGTATGGCCTTGTTTTGTTATTAACTTCCCTTATTTTGCAAGAGAAATGAGCCCAACAGAGTAGGTTGGGATGCAAACAGCTTCTTCCAATGAGCAGTAGTGTGTTGAACTGGGGGCCCAGGTTCGAATCACACCAGAAGAGTGATTAAGTAAGGACTTTCATGGGCGGGGACCGAAGGGTAGGGGAGCAGGCGGGGCTGGGAGACTAGGGGAAGGCGTTGAGCATAGTTGGCTAGCAGGCGATGCTCTGCGCACCCACATTCAATTCCAGCCACGGCTGAAGATCAAACCCCTTGGTTGGGGAGTCTAGAACCAGTGGGCACAATTTATAATAATAATCTTTATTTTCACAAGTAGGCTGACAACACTGCAATGAAGTTACTGTGAAAATCCCCTAGTCGCCACATTCCGGCGCCTGTTCGGGTACACAGAGGGAGAATTCAGAATGTCCAATTCAGGTTACAAGCACATCTTTCGGGACTTGTGGGAGGAAACAGGAGCACCCGGAGGAAACCCACGCAGACACGGGGAGAGCGTGCAGACTCCACACAGACAGTGACCCAAGCCGGAAATAAAACCTGAATCCCTGACGCCGTGAAGCAACAGTGCTAACCACTGTCCTACCGTGAAATAGGCGGGGGGTATGGTGCTGTTGGGGGGGGGGGGGGGGGGGTGCCACTTACAAGCGAGATGAGGAGAAATTATTTTACGTCGAGGGTTGTGGATCTTTGGAATTCTCTACCCCGGAGGAATGTGGAATCTCAGTCATTGACTATGTTTAAAGCAGAGATCGATAGATTCCTGACTGATGTAAAGGGTTATGGGGCTGTGAGTGTAAAAGGCATTGAAATGTCCATCAGTTATGATCGCATTGAATGGTGGGCGGAGCAGACTGGATGGGCTGAATGGCCTACTTCCGCTCCTATGTTCATGTACACGGCGAATTATTTCTTGTGACTGATGTGCATTACTTGTCAAATACCCGTGGCATCGTTCACAGGAAATCCAGTTTCCTTCAATGTATCAGTGATGGTACGGATTGAGGTTCAGGAATCTGGAGTTCCTGAAGCTCCATCTAGTGATCAAAGTGTGTAACGTCTGGGGGTTTAATCCCATGTTGTTCAATCAAAACCTCTAACTGGCCCCAGCAGTGGCTTTGCTGACACAGCTTTAGCCACATGTACTCACTTAACAGAAAATACCCTGTGCACTATATACATGCGCGGGCAACACAGTAGCACAGTGGTTAGCACTGTTCTTTCACAGCCCCAGGGTCCCAGGTCCAATTCCCAGCTTGGGTCACCGTCCAAATGACCTATCAGCACGTCTTTCGGGATTTGTGGGAGGAAACTGGAGCACCCGGAGGCAACCCACGCAGACACGGGGAGAACGTGCAGCCTCCGCACAGTCAGTGACCCAAGCCAGGAATCGAACCTGGGACGCTGGAGCTGTGAAGCAACAGTGCTAACCACTGTGCTACCGTGCTGCCCTAGGGGATTTTCACAGTAACTTCATTGCAGTGTTAATGGAAGCCTACTTAAATCTGTGCCCTCTCATTCTGGACACTTTTATGAGTGGGAGCAGTTTCTCCCTGTCTACCCTGTCCCATCTCACTACACTAGTTTGATGAAGATGGGCAGATTTCTCGCCAGTGACACCACTGTTTAAGAAGGGAGGGAGGCAGAAGATGGGAAATTATAGGCCGGTTAGCCTGACTTCGGTCATTGGTAAGATTTTAGAGTCTGTTATTAAAGATGAGGTCGCGAAACACTTGGAAGTGCATGGTAAAATAGGACTGAGTCAGCACAGTTTTGTTAAAGGGAGGTCATGTCTGGCAAGCCTGTTAGAGTTCTTTGAGGAGGTAACGAGGAAGTTAGACAAAGGAGAACCAGTGGATGTGATTTATTTAGATTTCCAGAAGGCCTTTGACAAGGTGCCGCACAGAAGACTGTTAAATAAGTTAAGAGCCCACGGTGTTAAGGGTAAGATCCTGGCATGGATAGAGGATTAGCTGACTGGCAGAAGGCAGAGAGTGGGGATAAAGGGGTCTTTTTCAGGATGGCAGCCGGTGACTAGTGGTGTGCCTCAGGGGTCTGTGCTGGGACCACAACTTTTCGCAATATACATTTATGATCTTAACTTAAATGAAATTTGCTTATTGTCACGAGTAGGCTTCAATGAAGTTACTGTGAAAACCCCCTAGTCGCCACATTCCAGCGCTTGTTCGGGGAGGCTGGTACGGGAATTGAACCCACGCTTCTGGCCTTGGTCTGCTTTACAAGCCAGCTATTTATCCCAGTGTGCTAAACCAGCCCCAGCAGAAGAAGGAACTGAAGGCACTGTTGCTAAGTTTGCAGATGATACAAAGATCTGTAGAGGGACAGGTAGTATTGAGGAAGCAAGGGGGCTGCAGAGGATTTGGACACGCTAGGAGAGTGGGCAATGAAGTGGCAAATGAAATACAATGTGGAAAATTGTGAGGTTGTGCACTTTGAAAGGAATAATTTAGGCATAGACTATTTTCTAAATGGGGAAATGCTTAGTAAATCAGAAGCACAAAGGGACTTGGGAGTCCTTGTTCACGATTCTCTTAAAGTTAATGTGCAGGTTCAGTCGGCAGTTAAGAAGGCAAATGCAATGTTAGCATTCATGTCAAGAGAGCTAGAATACAAGACCACGGATGTACTTCTGAGGCTGTATATGGCTCTGGCCAGACTCCATTTGGAGTATTGTGAGCAGTTTTGGGCCCCATATCTAAGGAAGGATGTGCCGGCCTTGGAAAGGGTCCAGAGGTGGTTCACAAAAATGATCCCTGGAATGAAGAACTTGTCATATGAGGAACGGTTGAGGACTCTGGGTCTGTACTCGTTGGAGTTTATAAGCTTGAGGTGGAATCTTATTGAAAATTACAGGATACTGAGAGGCCTGGATAGAGTGGACGTAGAGAGGATGTTTCCACTTGCAGGAAAAACTAGAACCAGACAATACCATCGCAGGCTAAAGGGATGATCCTTTAAGACAGAGATGAGGAGGAATTTCTTCAGCCAGAGGGTGGTGAATCTGTGGAATTCTTTGCCGCAGAAGGCTGTGGAGGCCAAATCACTGAGTGTCTTTCAGACAGAGATAGTTAGGTTCTTGATTAAAAAGGGGATCAGGGGTTATGGGGATAAGGCAGGAGAATGGGGATGAGAAAATATCAGCCATGATTGAATGGCAGAGCAGAGTCCATGGGACGAGTGCCCTAATTCTGCTCCTATATGTTATGGTGTTGATATGTATCTGGCAGTTCATTTATCATATTGTCCTGGGAGTGTCCCTTTAAAATTTTGTTTTGTCTTATCGCATGGCTTCAGTGATGTCATTGTGTGGGTGGAGCTGGGCGTGGCTCTGAGTTTTACTTTTGCTTTGAGTTTGGACTGATTTTGTGCTGCACAGGTTGAAAGAAGTTTTTCTCCAGCTTCAATTTAAAAGCTGTTTCGAGAATTAAAAGAGACAATTGTTTTCTGGAAGGAATTCAAACCTGCCGTTTGCAAAGGGCCACAGAGAATCACGGATAAGTCTTATACAAGTGAGAATGTTGTGTGCTGGGCCACACCTTTAAAAAGGGGTTTCTGGTTTTACTTGGATTTTGTTATTGAATTGGAACAGTTAAAGGGGAATTCATTAAGGATTATACATAGAGTACTGCAGCTGTGTGGGGTATTTATGTTGGTAGTTGATAAAAATTCTTTCTGTGTGCGTTTATAAAAATGTTAACTCAATTCGTAGAATAAAGCTTCTATTTTTATTAAAAGCGCCTAAGAAAAGGTTAATGATTTGGATGCAGTAGTTCTGATGCAGGGTCTAGACCTTGATAGATGATGGTTGATCCTTTGGGGCCTCAGCTATTTGTTGTTTTCCATTATGGTGCAGTCAGCGAAATGGGTACTGTGCATGTTCTGTCCACCATCGGTGGGAGGCGGGGGGGGGGGGGGGGGGGCGCGGGGTGGGGGAGGGCTGATAAAGCTACAGGGTTACAACGCTGTACTCAGAAAATTTACCAAAGTTCATCCTGATGAACGATTAAAAATTATAGATTGTTGCCTTCGTCCCCTGGTGAATTTTAGAACAGAATCATCCTTCAAAGGATGTCATCCAGTAAATGTGATGTTGCTAACACAGCTCTCGTATTTACCGACATCATTTAGGCACTGCTGCATAAGGGCACTCAGTTCACAGACTCTCTACTAGACCGGCTGGGCACAGATCATCAAACATTTGGATTTAACATCAACCTTTTCCGTCTATCCGTGTCTCAGGTCTTCCATCAAGATGTGTCATTGGGCGCAGTGGGTTAGCCCTGCAGCCTCACGGCACCGAGGTCCCAGGTTCGATCCCAGCTCTGGGTCACTGTCCGTGTGGAGTTTGCAGATTCTCCCCGTGTTTGCGTGGATTTCGCCCCCACAACCCAAAGATGTGCAGAGTAGGTGGATTGGCCACACTAAATTGTCCCTTAATTGGAAAAAATGAATTGGATACTCTAAATTTATATTTAAAAAAAGATGTGTCATTGGCACAAGGCTAACAGGAGGACTCATAATTTCCATTGATTCTGCTGATGGTTTTCTGACAAACTCAGTGCGGTTCAGGGGGATCGCAGGTACAGATAAAACTGCCAATTAAACTTCACCCTGAACTGCCTCATGTTGCTGCGTTACATTCTCGTTGGCTCTGGTTTTAGATAAGCATCAATAGGGGCAATCTTCACACCGCACGATAACAGAAAATAACAATTGCAAGCTTCCAGCTCATTTTACATCTCTCTCTATTGAAGGTAATAAATGGGGAGATTTGCCAACCAAGCTATTTTTCTGTTTTAGATTATCACGTCAAGTCAAGGTCCACTCGGTAGAATTTCACAGCATTGTCAAAGGCCGTTCGGCATATTACACTTGTGCAATTTCTTTTAAGGAATTTGTCATCACACTCCTCAAAAGCATTTCTCCACACACTTAAATATATCTTTCCAAATATTTATCCATTAGCGTTATTAAAGGATTCAAAATGGATTTTGCTTCTCCCACTATTTCTGATCGACTGAAGCACATACTTTACCCTACAAGGGCGTCAAGGGTTATGGGGGTAGGAAGGGAAGTGGTGGCAAGGCCACAATCAGATCAGCCATGAATGTTGGAACAGGTTCAAGGGGCTGAATGGCCTACTCCTGCTCCTATTTCTGAAGTCTTTGCGCTATGGCACCTTTAATGTAACAACATTTCCTGAGGCACTTCACAAGAGTGTTCATAACCCTCAGTGTGAAAAATTATTTCTCCTAACCTCACAGAATTGTTAAGGTGCAGAGGGTGGTCATTTGGCCCAGCTCTCCAAACGAGCATCATGTCTTAGTGCCACTCCCCTGCCTTTTCCCCATATCCCTACGCATTGTTTCTGTTCAAATAATATTCTAATGCCCTCTGGAACGCCTCGATTGAACCTGCCCCCACCACACTTCCAGGCCGTACATTCCAGATCCCAACCACTCGCTGGTGAAAAGATTTTTCTCACATCACATTTGCTTCTTTTGCAAATCACTTTAAATCTGTGTCTCTCGTTCTCGATCCTTTCACTAGCGGGAACAGTTCCTCCCCGTCTACTCTGTCCAGCCCCCTCCTGATTCTGAACATCTCGATCAAATCTCCTCTCAGTCTTCTTCTCTCCAAGGAGAACAGTCCCAACCTCTCCAATCCATCCTCACCGCTGATGTCTCTCATCCCTGGAACCATTCTTGTAAATCTCTTCCCCACTCTCTCCGATGCGTTCACATCCTTCCCATGGTTCCCAGAACTGTGCCCAATATTCCAACTGAGATCTAACTCGTCACTTGTATCAGTTCAGCATACCCACCCCCCCCCCCCTTTGCTCTTTTACTCTATCTCTCATTCCCTTGACCTCTGACCTATGTTTATTTAGCACCTGTAATTTACAATTTGGGTGGTTTGAAATTTCCCGGTTGGTCTTATTTTAGTTGACACTGGTTGACTGACGTCATGCCATGTGAAATTGACGGATTAATGATGAAGCTAAAGCGATGGCGATGCCAAAAAGCAGGTTTTTAATTGCCAGGGAATGTGAAGTCTAAGATGGTGACATCAATTGGTTCACTTCATTTTTGGGGGGCACGGATGATCCAAACACTTCAGGCACATAAAGACCACCCAAAACAAGTCCTCAGGTGAGCTACTCTCTCTCGTCCTCCCTAATTTCAAGACGCCTGTCTCACCAGCAACAGGAATGGAACAATTATGGGCAGCACGGTAGCATGGATGGGCAGCACGGTAGCATGGTGGTTAGCACAAATGCTTCACAGCTCCAGGGTCCCAGGTTCGATTCCCGGCTTGGTCACTGTCTGTGCGGAGTCTGCACGTCCTCCCCGTGTGTGCGTGGGTTTCCTCCGGGTGCTCCGGTTTCCTCCCACAGTCCAAAGATGTGCGGGTTAGGTGGATTGGCCATGCTAAATTGCCCGTAGTGTCCTAAAAAAAAAAGTTAGGTTAAGGGGGGGGGGGGGGGGGGGGGTTGTTGGGTTATGGGTATAGGGTGGATACGTGGGTTTGAGTAGGGTGATCATTGCTCGGCACAACATCGAGGGCCGAAGGGCCTGTTCTGTGCTGTACTGTTCTATGTAAGTCAATTAAACCCCTTCACCACAACTCACCATGTCACCCACCCAACAGAGTTCATTGAGTATATTAGGGTTAAGATTATTTCTATTGTCAATCAGTAGGTGTCCAGTGCTAGATAAACCCTGTGCCCTCTATTATCAGCCCTTCAATCTATGGCAACTGTTTTTCTTTCCTCACTTTATATAAACCCTTGTAGTCACACATGGATCAGATCACTTTGTAAGGGTCCTGGCTATCCGCCTATTTCCCCTTTCTTTTATTTTGCCGTTATCTTTTTTGACCCATGGTTTATTGATGGGCAAGTATCTTTAAGTGAAGCAAAAGAATCCAGAAGTTACAGAAGAGATCACTTTGCTAGTCTGTGCTGGTTTGTACAGGAGACCACAGTTTATCGGCACCAGAGAGAGATGGGTTTGGGACTCAGTTTGAATGATTGGCTGGTGGCCAATGAATTGGCCCAAAAGGCCACACTCTGCTTGGTAACAGGCGGCGATTGGGTCCTATCGCAGTGGAAGACTTTTCAAAGTCGCAGGAGTTTTAGTTTTGATTCTAACAGCACAGAGGCAGGACCCGGCTATTTTCTCTCACCAAGAAGTCTGTGAGTGCTGTACTGCGCTCTCCAGAAAGCCTGTGAGTGCTGTACTGCTATCACTCTCCAGAAAGCCTGTGAGTGCTGTACTGCTCTCTCCAGAAAGCCTGTGAGTGCTGTACTGCTATCACTCTCCAGAAAGCCTGTGAGTGCTGTACTGCTCTCTCCAGAAAGCCTGTGAGTGCTGTACTGCTATCTCCAGAAAGCCTGTGAGTGCTGTACTGCTCTCTCTCCAGAGAGCCTGTGAGTGCTGTACTGCTATCTCTCTCCAGAAAGCCTGTGAGTGCTGTACTGCTATCTCTCTGCCCAGAAAGCCTGTGAGTGCTTTACTGCTCTCTCTTCAGAAAGCCTGTGAGTGCTGTACTGCTATCTCTCTCCAGAGAGTCTGTGAGTGCTGTACTGCTATCTCCCCCGGAAAGCCTGTGAGTGCTGCACTGCTATCTCTCTCCAGAGAGCATGTGAGTGCTGTACTGCTATCTCTCCACGGAAAGCCTGTGAGTGCTGTACTGCTATCTCTCTACAGAAAGCCTGTGAGTGCTGTACTGCTATCTCTCCACGGAAAGCCTGTGAGTGCTGTACTGCTATCTCTCTACAGAAAGCCTGTGAGTGCTGTACTGCTATCTCTCCACGGAAAGCCTGTGAGTGCTGTACTGCTATCTCTCTCCAGAGAGCATGTGAGTGCTGTACTGCTCTCTCCAGAAAGCTGTGAGTGCTGCACTGCTATCTCCAGAAAGCCTGTGAGTGCTGCACTGCTATCTCTGCCCAGAGAGCCTGTGAGTGCTGTACTGCTCTCTCCAGAAAGCCTGTGAGTGCTGTACTGCTATCACTCTCCAGAAAGCCTGTGAGTGCTGTACTGCTCTCTCCAGGAAGCCTGTGAGTGCTGTACTGATATCTCTACAGAAAGCCTGTGAGTGCTGTACTGCAATCACTAGAAAGTCTGTGAGTGCTGTACTGCTATCTCTCTCTCCAGAAAGCCTGTGAGTGCTGCACTGCTATCTCTGCCCAGAAAGCCTGTGAGTGCTGTACTGCTCTCTCCAGAAATCCTGTTAGTGCTGCACTGCTATCACTGCCCAGAAAGTATGTGAGTGCTGTGCTGCTATCTCTCTCCAGAAAGCCTGTTAGTGCTGTACTGCTATCTCTCTCCAGAAAGCCTGTTAGTGCTGTACTGCTATCTCTACAGAGAGCCTGTGAGTGCTGCACTGCTATCTCTGCCCAGAAAGCCTGTGAGTGCTGTACTGCTATCACTCTCCAGAAAGCCTGTGAGTGCTGTACTGCTATCACTCTCCAGAAAGCCTGTGAGTGCTGTACTGCTATCTCTCTACAGAAAGCCTGTGAGTGCTGTACTGCTATCTCTCTACAGAAAGCCTGTGAGTGCTGTACTGCTATCTCTCTACAGAAAGCCTGTGAGTGCTGCACTGCTATCACTGCCCAGAAAGCCTGTGAGTGCTGCACTGCTATCTCTCCCGGAAAGCCTGTGAGTGCTGCACTGCTATCACTCTCCAGAAAGCCTGTGAGTGCTGTACTGCTCTCTCCAGGGAGCCTGTGAGTGCTGTACTGCTCTCTCCAGAAAGCCTGTGAGTGCTGTACTGCTATCTCTACAGAAAGCCTGTGAGTGCTGTACTGCTATCTCTCTCCAGAAAGACTGTGAGTGCTGTACTGCTCTCTCCAGAAAGCCTGTGAGTGCTGTACTGCAATCACTCTCCAGAAAGCCTGTGAGTCCTGTACTGCTATCTCTCTCCAGAAAGTCTGTGAGTGCTGCACTGCTATCTCTCTCCAGAAAGTCTGTGAGTGCTGCACTGCTATCTCTCGCCAGAAATCCTGTGAGTGCTGCACTGCTATCTCTACAGAAAGCCTGTGAGTGCTGTACTGCTATCTCTACAGAAAGCCTGTGAGTGCTGTACTGCTATCTCTCTCCAGAAAGTCTGTGAGTGCTGTACTGCTATCTCTCTCCAGAAAGCCTGTGAGTCCTGTACTGCTATCTCTCTCCAGAAAGTCTGTGAGTGCTGCACTGCTATCTCTCTCCAGAAAGTCTGTGAGTGCTGTACTGCTATCTCTCTACAGAAAGCCTGTGAGTGCTGTACTGCTATCTCTCTCCAGAAAGTCTGTGAGTGCCGCACTGCTATCTCTCTCCAGAGAGCCTGTGAGTGCTGCACTGCTATCTCTACAGAAATCCTGTTAGTGCTGTACTGCTCTCTCCAGAAAGCCTGTGAGTGCTGTACTGCAATCACTCTCCAGAAAGCCTGTGAGTGCTGTACTGCTATCTCTCTACAGAGAGCCTGTGAGTGCTGCACTGCTATCTCTACAGAAAGCCTGTTAGTGCTGTACTGCTCTCTCCATAAAGCCTGTGAGTGCTGCACTGCAATCACTCTCCAGAAAGCCTGTGAGTGCTGTACTGCTATTTCTACAGAAAGCCTGTGAGCGCTGTACTGCTATCTCTCTCCAGAAAGCCTGTGAGTGCTGTACTGCTATCTCTACAGAAAGCCTGTGAGTGTTGTACTGCTATCTATACAGAAAGCCTGTTAGTGCTGCACTGCTCTCTCTCCAGAAAGCCTGTGAGTGTTGTACTGCTATCTATACAGAAAGCCTGTTAGTGCTGCACTGCTATCTCTACAGAAAGCCTGTGAGTGCTGCACTGCCCTCTCTCTCCAGAAAGCCTGTGAGTGCTGTACTGCGATCACTCTGCCCAGAAAGCTTGCGAGTGCTGTGCTGCTCTCTCTCTCCAGAAAACCTGATAGTGCTGTGCTGCTATCACTCTCCAGTAAGCCTGTGAGTGCTGTCCTGCTATCTCTACAGAAAGCCTGTGAATACTGCATTTCTAAACTACAGAGAACTTAAATGAATGAATTATTCTACATAGATGACTGGTACAGCCCGCAGACAGAGACTATAACCTGCAGGCTTGCTGTGAAGGAAGATTTGCTAAAAACCATCATCTGAAACAAAGACTCTTTTTTGGTTAATGTATGATTTCTACTTCTTTCCACACCCCAGTGTTTGTCTGTCTCTTGTGCGTATGTGTATGTGTGTGTGTGTGTAGAAGGTGTGGGGGACGTTAAAGTGAGGATTAGGAATTAGCGAATAGTTAACCAATTGTATTCGCTACATATTGTCTTACAGTTACTGTTATAAATAAACAGTAATTGTGTTTACATTTACAAACGTGGTGACTGTAATTATTGGGCAGCCAAGGACCAAAGACGTTGGGTATTTTTATAAGAGTTATTGGTTGAATCACTCATGTTGTGACTCTGGGTCAAGTGGGACAGGAGTTGACCGCGCGCTAGCCCAGGATGTCGTAACAACTTCCAAACCACAAAATTTAACTTGTTGACTCCGTGAATTTGGTCAAATAAAAATTGTTACCGTTAATTTGAAGAGTTGGCTTCTGCTGCGGTGTGGTTTGTTTCACTGTATCATTTGAGAATATTACAATAATTGTTTTATTCCAGATGTATTCCATGTCATTGTGGCAGCGTCTTTTCTACAGATCAAAAACAGTAACCTTACAGACTTGCTTCTGTCTCTATAAGCTGTCAGTTGTCATCTAAATATAGGGTGGTGTCAAAACATATGAAAATGTGAGTGAGGAGAAGGCTGTGCTTTGAAGTCTCACCCCAGACACATCAGCACACGCTTTCGGCCAACACACTCAGTGAGGGAGCGCTGCACTGTCACTGGTTTCTATCTTTCAGATGAAGTATTCAGCCGTGACGTTGATTATGTTTGCTTATTTTATTTAAATTTGATTTATTTAATTTTAATTTATGGTTAAGTTCTCTTGTTGGGAGGGGGGGGGAGTGTGATACAAGTGATGTTACGGTATGGGGGGAATTGTGGGTGTTATGGGGCTGTTAGTTGCATATTACTGCTTGTTGCTACACTTGTTGTTATATTTTTATATTTTCTGTAAAAAATTCCAATAAAAATTATTTTTTTTAAAAAATGAATAGTGTTCTTACGGGGAACAGATGAGTCTGAGGGAGAGTCGTTGAGGAGTCTGGTAGCTGTGGGGAAGAAGCTGTTCCTATATCTGGATGTGCGGGTCTTCAGACTTCTGTATCTTCTGCCTGATGGAAGGGTCTGGAAGAAGGCAAAGCCTGGGTGGGAGGGGTCTCTGATAATGCTGCCTGCCTTCCTGAGGCAGCGGGAGGTGTATACAGAATCAATATGGGGGTGGCAAGCTTGTGTGATGTGTTGAGCTGAGTTCACCACACTCTGCAGTTTCTTGCGATTTCGGGCCGAGCAGTTGCCAAACCAGGCTGTGATGCAGCCGGATAGGATACTCTCTATGGCACACCTGGAGAGGTTTGTGAGAGTCGATGCAGACATGCCGAATTTCTTTCGCTTTTATCGGAAGTAGAGACGTTATTGAGCTTTCTCAGCTGTTGCACCAACGTGAGTGGACCAGGACAGACTGATGGTGATGGTGACCCCCAGGAACTTAAAGCTATCGACCATCTCCACTTCGGATGTAGTGTACTCATTCAATGTCTGTGTCGCTGCCGGGCCACCAGAGATAGCTCCAGGCGAGCACCTTCATTTTGGATACTCCGGGGTGTCCATTCTGGAGGTCTAGGTAGAGCGTCGCTCGCACAGGCTCGAGGACCATCATGCGGGTGCCGAATAACAGCACGCTGTCTTCGATGCTCAGTTCTTGCATCTTCCCTGTGTAAACCTTCAGGTCCTTAGGCCAAGCCTCCCCAGCCCCTGAGTAAGCTCCCCCATCCTCCCCAAACCTCTACGACCCCACCATCCCCCAACCCCACAACCACCTGAACCCCACTCAACCCCGTTAGATTATACACTCTCACCCACTTACATTACACACTTACCTTCTCTCTGTCGCTTCTCAACGTGGCTGGGACATTGAAACCTACCGGAATGTGGCAGCCAGTGCTGTATCAAGGGGGTATCGCTTTGTTTCCCAAACGCTCCTTCACTATACTGCAGGACCAGAGGAACAGATGCTCTCGACGTTTCGAAGAAGCCTGGGGCAGAAGTGTGGGAGGGAAAAGTGAAGTTCCTGTCTGAGCTCGGGAAATAGGAGTGAAGTGACAACCTGACAGTGATTGACACGCAACAGAAGATTTGGCCCAATGAGAATTGACACATGGCTTCTGTGGACAGCGTTCACTATAGCTGTCAGATCAATGTTTCTGAGTGATCCAAATAAACGTAATTATCAATCCCGGTACCTGAATCCTTCACAGTTCAATCGCTCTCTTTTCTTCCATAGGCATCTATCATGGAAGTCCCCTACCAATGCAAACAAGGAATTAACATGAGGTCCTTCCTTAATCCTCTGATCTCCCACATTATATCTATTATTAAGTATAAAACAGGAAGCAAAATCCTTCTCTTGTTCAAGTGTTAAATGTGTGAAGCACCATTGCTAAATGCCAGCACACCAGGGATACAGCAGCATCATTATTTTGTTACTGGACGAGTGATCTGGGTGACTAATTCAGAGAAATTAGTTCAAATTCGACCACAGCAGCTGGAGGGGGTTGAATGCTGTAACAGGAACGGTGAGCATCAAACAACTGGATTGTTGTGAAGATTTCAGGGAGGATAGCTGCCACCCTTACCTGGTCTGGTGGGGTCCAGGGCCGCAGCAATGTGATTAACTCTGAACTGCCTTCAGACTGGCCTAGCAAGACGATCGGACCAGAGAAATGCTGGCCCTGTTAGTGATGAGCGCATCCTGCAAATAAATTTTTTAGAAACCCAGAAATCTACATTTGGGAGGGGTGTGGGAAACGTGGAGGCGGCCCCTCAATGTGCGCTGATTGTGATGCAGAAAGAAAGGGTCCGTTAATTGATGACAGCCTGTCTTGTGGAGGAGAATGACCGTACAAATTAATTCTGTACCTCTGTCAGTACATTCTGGTAGATTAGTGTGGGAGCACATCTCAAGCAGCATGGCTAAATAATCAAATCATAGGTTCCACTTGTCTTGCAACTTGTGCCTTCAAAGGAATGAAGGGTCTCGATTTCCACCAGTTGGCACTAGACTGAGACATCTCGTGATTGAAGCAATTTGATTCATTCCTTTTCAACCAGGATGCAAGGCTGGAGACAGGTTAGACAGCGTACACAAGTCAGGAAGTTACACTCTGGGCAAACAGCTGGGCTCTGAAACGTAAAGGAATTTTAACTAATGCTCACCCACTAAAGCATCCGGCCAGAGACACTTGACACAGCCGTTTGTGGCACATTTTGTTAATCCATTTTGAAATTGTCACTTAATAATAAATCGCAGTTCTGCGTTTTCAAGCAATCACCAGGTGGCTATGTATTACTGAAAACCGCAGTTATACCGCCAAAAATGAGCAGCGAGTCACAGCCGTGTTTGTTCTGGAGAAGTGATTTATGTCACACTCGCTCTGTGGGTGGCTCGGTGGCGCAGTGGTTAGCACTGCTGCTTCACGGCGCCGAGGACCCGGGTTCGATTCTGGGTCACTGTCCGTGCGGAGTTTGCATATCTCGCCGTGTTTGCGTGGGTTCCCTCTGCAACCCAAAGATGTGCAGGCTAGGTGGATTGGCTACGCTAAATTGCCTCTTAATTGGATAAACAATAATTGGGTATTCTAAATTTATAATTTAAAAAGATATACCACACTTGCTCTACAAATTTCAAGTCCATTATAGTTCCTTTATGAAGCCTGAGACCTTGACATTAACAGGGTGACATTGCAACATTGGATGTTGGAACATCTTTGTCCAGGAAACCAGTCATACTGATTTCAAACCACTGGCTACTCGAGTTTCTACGTCAGGTCTGCAGCTGGAGTTTGTTTGTTGATATTGTAGATACAGAAACACCTAACGGAGCCGAGAATGTGGAACCCGCTGCCGCTTGTAGAAGTCGAGGGGAACAGCACAAGATGTATTTGAAATGAAAAGTCCCAGAGGACACTCTCCTCTTTGAGGTAGAGAGAGCTGACTGCTGGTGATTTAACCTGAGGGTCACCACACTTTAGACAGGGTTGAGAACGCAGGGCCCTCGTAGATAATCTCAGCCATTACAGGAATTGAACCTGCGCTGTGGGCATTGCTCCATAGCATCAACCAGCCGTCCAGTCAACTGAGCTAACTGACCAATTGGATATATGTAAGAGAAAGCTAGTTGGGGAGAAATTGGAATAATTGATGTAGTTAGCTGAAGCAAGTAGTGGGAAGAGGCTCATGTGGAGCATAAATGTTGGAAGGACTGGTCTGTTTCTATGCTGTAAATTCGAGGCGGTTCTTTGTAACCTTTTTGTATTCAGCACTTCACAGGAGTTTAATCAGTCAAAAGACCATTCGGCTCATGTTTTCTTTCCTTCGTTAGCAAGTAGAGTATTCAGCTTACATTTATTGTACAATTGGTTCGTTTAGATATTCCGTTATCTGCTGCAATGTCCTCCTCGCCAGGATTGCATAATTTTTTCTGTAAGAGAGAGACAAGTAGTTAAATAGCTTGAGGAACTCCACTCTGCATTAAGTATGGGGCAACGTGAGGAGGCAGACATCCATCATCAATCGCTAAGGGGATTGAACCTGCACCAATAGCATCATTGTGCACCAATCTCTACTTATCTAGCCAACTGAACTAACAGTCACCCATGCATTTCAATATGGCAAAAACTACAGCAGCTCAAGAAGGTTACTCATCACCAGCTCCTCAAGTACAATTAAGGATGGGCAATAAACATTGACCCATGACAGCATAAAAATTAAACTGGGGCTGTGTCAGGTGAATGTGGAAGATCCCATGACCCTATTTCAACTACTTCAAAAAAGAGATGGGGAGTTCTGGGAAATGTGCATCCCTTAAGGAACACCATAAAAACAACTATTATCACATTGCTGGTTTGTGGGAGCTTTCTATGCGCAAATATGCTGCTGAGTGTCCTGCATTCCAACAGTTCGAAAGCACTTCATTGACTTTAAAGGATTTGGGGATGTTGCGAAGGTGCTGTGGTCATTTTTTTAAAGAAAAGGGATGATTTCGAAGAATAGATCAGTGGAAAGTGATACTGTTTTTCTCAGTTCTCCAAACCCAATACAGGAAAATGGAGCAGACCACTGGGATTTGGGCAGTCAATGCAGATGAAGGTGATCAGAATTCAAACAGATTTCACTGCATGAATGAGGTTTTGTGCTCCACAGAATTGACGTGACTTAAGCCTTTGGACGCTAACAATAGATGTCAGCAGCATGAAACAGTCACTTGTTTCCTGTAGATTTTTTTTTTAAACAGATCACTGTACAAGTTATAGAGAATTTTTACTCAATGGTAGGCCGCTGGAACTGAATTAAACGTGACTTTGGTGTCGTAGCGCAAATCTGAAAAAAAACATTTTTGCTCCCTCAAATGATTCACCGATATTCGTGAACTCCACATCCAAGAATGAAGAAGTGTGGTTCCGTAATCCAAACACAGGAGATGGGGAGAACGTGCTGCCTGAAAGGTGGCCGACGCAGCTTCAATAACGGTCAAAAGTGGCCTTTTGTTGAGTAGCACTAACTGGACAGGAGCCAAAAGGCTTCATTTGGTGCTGTGGGGTTATGTGATTCTACAATCATTCAGGATTGTTATGGTGTACCAAAAACAACCTCTCGCTAAATGTTGGAAAGCCAGGGCAGCATGTGGCGCAGTGGTTAGCACTGGGACTGCGGCGCTGAGGACCCGGGTTCGAATCCCGGCCCTGGGTCACTGTCCGTGTGGAGTTTGCACATTCTCCCCATGTCTGCGTGGGTTTCACCCCCACAACCCAAAGATGTGCAGGTTAGGTGGATTGGCCACGCTAAATTGCCACTTAATTGGAAAAAAATAATTGGCTACTCTAAATTTATTAAAAAAAAAAAAAAAATGTTGGAAAGCCCAAGGAACTGATCATCGACTTCAGGAAGCATAGCACAATACCCCCCCCCCCCCCCCCCCCCCACACACACACACACTCCCCCTGGTCTACATCAATGCTTCCCCTTAACAGGTGTAGCCCCTCTTGTATAACACCCCAACCTGGATGCAGATGCAGGAAGGAGACTCTCCGGGGGCAGGGGGTGTTGGGGGGCGGTTGGGGGCGGGAGCATGTTTGACCGCAACCAGAAATAAACCTCTTTGCGCTCTAAACTATTGCTTATGCATGGCTGCTTACCTCAGGTCTAACATCCTCCATAGAAACATAGAAACTAGGAGCAGGAGGCGGCCATTCAACCCTTCGAGCCGGCTCTGCCATTCAATACGTTTGTGTCTGATCCTCAATCGCAATGCCATGTTGCCACTTTCTCCCCATACCCCTTGGTGCCATTAAAATCTAAAAATTATCCATCTCTTTCTTGAATACATTCAGTGACTCGGTCTCTACAGTCTTCTGTGGTAGAGAATTCCACAGGTAAATAACCCTTTGAGTGAAGAGGTTTCTCCTGGTCTCAGTCCTGAATGATCTGACCTTTTATCCTGAAAAGCTAGGGCCCAAAAGCTGATCCCTGAGGAACCCCACTGGTCACTGCCACTGCCTGCCACTCGGAAAAAGATCCATTTATTCCCACTGTCTGTTTATGTCTGCCAACAAACTCTTGATCAATGCCAATACATTACCCCCATCCCATGTCCTTAAGTTTTGCCCATTCACCTCTCATGAGGGACCTTATCAAAAGCCTTCTTAAAGTCCAAACACAACACATCCACTGGTTCTCTTATCTATTCTACTAGTTGAATCTTCAAAAAATTCCAGTCGTTTTGCTAAGCATGATTTGCCTTTCATAAAAGCAAATTACTACGGATGCTGGAATCTGAAACGAAAGGGAAAATGCTGGAAAATCTCAGCAAGTCTGGCAGCATCTGTAGGGAGAGAAAAGAGCTAACGTTTCGAGTCCGATGACTCTTTGTCAAAGCAAAAAAGGGCTTTGACAAAGAGTCATCGGACTCGAATCGTTAGCTCTTTTCTCTCCCTACAGATGCTGCCAGACTTGCTGAGATTTTCCAGCATTTTCCCTTTCTTTGCCTTTCATAAACCCTGATGTGGAGATGCCGGCGTTGGACTGGGGTGAGCACAGTAAGAAGTCTTACAACACCAGGTTAAAGTCCAACAGGTTTGTTTCAAACACGAGCTTTCGGAGCACGGCTCCTTCTTCAGGTGAATGGAAAGGCTTGTTCCAGAAATGTTTATATAGACACAGTCAGAGATGCCCCGGAATGCGAGCACCTGCAGGCAATCAAATCATCAAAGATGCAGAGAGAGAGGTAACTCCAGGTTAAAGAGGTGTGAATTGTCCCAAGCCAGTTCAGTCGGTAGGCCTCTGCAAGTCCAGGCTTGTTGGTGGGGGCCGAATGTAATGCGACATGAATCCCAGATCCCGGTTGAGTCCGCATTCATGCGTGTGGAACTTAGCTATAAGTTTTTGCTCAGCAATTTTGCGTTGTCGCGTCTCCTGAAGGCCTCCTTGTAGAATGCTGACCCGGAGATCAGAGGCTGAATGTCCTTGACTGCTGAAGTGTTCCCCAACTGGAAGGGAACAGTCCTGCCTGTTGATAGTCGCACGATGCCCGTTTATTCGTTGTCGCAGTGTCTGCATGGTCTCGCCAATGTACCACGCTTCGGGACATCCTTTCCTGCAGCGTATGAGGTAGACTACATTGGTCGAGTCGCACGAGTATGCGCCGCGTACCTGGTGGGTGGTGTTTCCACGTGTAATGGTGGTGTCCATGTCGATGATCTGGCATGTCTTGCAGAGATTACCCTGGCAGGGTTTTGTGGTGTTGTGGTTGCTGTTCTGAAGGCTGGGTAATTTGCTGCAAACAATGGTTTGTTTGAGGTTGCGCGGTTGTTTGAAGGCCAGTAGTGGGGGTGTGGGGATGACCTTGGCAAGATGTCCATCCTCGCTGATGATGTGTTGGAGGCTGCGAAGAAGATGTCGTAGTTTCTCCGCCCCAGGAAAGTACTGGACGACGAAGGGTACTCTGTCAGTGGTGTCCCGTGTTTGTCTTCTGAGGAGGTCGGTGCGGTTTTTTGCTGTGGCGCGGTGGAACTGTCGATCAATGAGTCGAGCGCCATATCCCGTTCGTACGAGGGCATCTTTCAGCATCTGTAGGTGTCTGTTGCGCTCCTCCTCGTCTGAGCAGATCCTGTGTATACGGAGGGCTTGTCCATAGGGGATGGCTTCTTTAATGTGTTTCGGGTGAAAGCTGGAGAAGTGGAGCATCGTGAGATTATCTGTGGGCTTGCGGTAAAGCGAGGTGCTGAGGTGACCGTCCTTGATGGAGACGAGTGTGTCCAAGAATGGAACTGAATTTGGAGAATAGTCCATGGTGAGTTTGATGGTGGGATGGAACTTATTGATGTCATCGTGTAGTCGTTTCAGTGATGTCTCGCCGTGGGTCCAAAGGAAAAAAATGTCATCGATGTATCTGGTGTATAGCATCGGTTGAAAGTCCTGTGTGGTGAGGAAGTCCTGTTCAAACTTGTGCATGAAGATGTTGGCATATTGAGGTGCAAATTTGGTCCCCATGGCTGTTCCGTGCGTCTGGATGAAGAATTTGTTGTCGAAGGTGAAGACGTTGTGGTCTAGAATGAAACGGATGAGTTGCAGAATTGCGTCTGGAGATTGGCAGTTGTCGGTGTTGAGGACTGAGGCTGTTGCAGCAATGCCGTCGTCATGGGGGATGCTGGTGTAGAGTGCCGAGACATCCATTGTGACGAGGAATGTTCCTGGTTCAACTGGTCCATGGGTGCTGAGTTTCTGTAGGAAGTCCGTCGTGTCGCGACAGAAGCTGGGTGTACCTTGTACGATGGGTTTCAAGATGCCCTCGATGTGGCCAGAGAGGTTCTCACACAGGGTCCCATTGCCTGAAACGATAGGACGGCCTGGTGTGTTGGCCTTGTGTATTTTCGGGAGGCAGTAGAGATCTCCAATGCGGGGATTACGTGGGATGAGAGCACGTAGGGTGTTCTGAAGGTCTGGATCTAAGGTCTTGATCAGTCTGCTGAGTTGGCGGATGTGTTCCTTGGTTGGATCTGCGGGTAACTGCCTGTAGTGTTCCTGGTTGTCGAGTTGTCAGTATACTTCTTTGCAGTAGTCTGTTCTGTTCAGTATGACGGTGGCCCCTCCTTTGTCTGCTGGTTTGATGACGATGTTGCGGTTGGTCTTGAGAGTGCGGATGGCGTTGCGTTGTGCTTGGGTGACGTTTGAGGCTGCCTTGTGATTGCGAGTGATGAATCTGGCATTGACACGACTTCTCACGGCTTGAGCATACATGTCGAGTCTAGGGCAGCGGCCTTCCGGAGGGGTCCAATTTGACTCTTTCCTTTTCGGTTGCTGCACTGCAGATCTCGCGGTCTGCTGTTCCGGTTCATTGGTCGTGTCCCTGGGTTCGCTGTCGGCCTCTTGGGGTCTGTGGAAGAATTCCCGGAGCCTCATTCGCCTGATGAATTCCTCCGTATCTGCCGCGAGACTGATGGGGTCCATTTTGGTGGTGGTGCAGAAATTGAGCCCTCTGCTGAGGACTTCGATTTCGTCTGGTTGAAGGGTGTAGTCTGACAAGTTGACAATGGATTTCCCTGTATTGTTTTTGACTGTTGTACCGGGAGAAGCTTGATTGCTGCTGGTGGTGATGCCAAGTTTCTCAAGCTTCCTGTTCTTGGTGTGCATGTAGGTGGCATAGTATTGCTGTCTCATCTGTTTGGCGGTGTTCTGCAGCTGGTCTGCTGTGTCCTGAGCGCAAGTTGAGAATATGGCCTCTCTCTTGGTTTCCAGGTTGCGTCGACTGCTGTAGAGTTGGTGTACGAGGTGTTTGAGGAGTGTGACAGAGGTGCGGTGGCAGAGTCTTTCAGCGTAGTCTGTGTTGTAAGTCGACTTGAGTGGGTTTTTGATCTGTAGTCCTTTCGGGATCTTGTCTGCTTTTTTGCATCTTTGTAGAAACTGAATGTCAGTGTCTATATGCGCGATCTTCCTGGAGATCCTCTCCACTTTGAGCCGGCAGTTTGCGGTGTCAATGGTAGCCATGATGTGGAGATGCCGGCGTTGGACTGGGGTGAGCACAGTAAGAAGTCTTACAACACCAGGTTAAAGTCCAACAGGTTTGTTTCAAACACGAGCTTTCGGAGCACGGCTCCTTCTTCAGGTGAATGGAAAGGCTTGTTCCAGAAATGTTTATATAGACACAGTCAGAGATGCCCCGGAATGCGAGCACCTGCAGGCAATCAAATCATCAAAGATGCAGAGAGAGAGGTAACTCCAGGTTAAAGAGGTGTGAATTGTCCCAAGCCAGTTCAGTCGGTAGGCCTCTGCAAGTCCAGGCTTGTTGGTGGGGGCCGAATGTAATGCGACATGAATCCCAGATCCCGGTTGAGTCCGCATTCATGCGTGTGGAACTTAGCTATAAGTTTTTGCTCAGCAATTTTGCGTTGTCGCGTCTCCTGAAGGCCTCCTTGTAGAATGCTGACCCGGAGATCAGAGGCTGAATGTCCTTGACTGCTGAAGTGTTCCCCAACTGGAAGGGAACAGTCCTGCCTGTTGATAGTCGCACGATGCCCGTTTATTCGTTGTCGCAGTGTCTGCATGGTCTCGCCAATGTACCACGCTTCGGGACATCCTTTCCTGCAGCGTATGAGGTAGACTACATTGGTCGAGTCGCACGAGTATGCGCCGCGTACCTGGTGGGTGGTGTTTCCACGTGTAATGGTGGTGTCCATGTCGATGATCTGGCATGTCTTGCAGAGATTACCCTGGCAGGGTTTTGTGGTGTTGTGGTTGCTGTTCTGAAGGCTGGGTAATTTGCTGCAAACAATGGTTTGTTTGAGGTTGCGCGGTTGTTTGAAGGCCAGTAGTGGGGGTGTGGGGATGACCTTGGCAAGATGTCCATCCTCGCTGATGATGTGTTGGAGGCTGCGAAGAAGATGTCGTAGTTTCTCCGCCCCAGGAAAGTACTGGACGACGAAGGGTACTCTGTCAGTGGTGTCCCGTGTTTGTCTTCTGAGGAGGTCGGTGCGGTTTTTTGCTGTGGCGCGGTGGAACTGTCGATCAATGAGTCGAGCGCCATATCCCGTTCGTACGAGGGCATCTTTCAGCATCTGTAGGTGTCTGTTGCGCTCCTCCTCGTCTGAGCAGATCCTGTGTATACGGAGGGCTTGTCCATAGGGGATGGCTTCTTTAATGTGTTTCGGGTGAAAGCTGGAGAAGTGGAGCATCGTGAGATTATCTGTGGGCTTGCGGTAAAGCGAGGTGCTGAGGTGACCGTCCTTGATGGAGACGAGTGTGTCCTCTGATCTCCGGGTCAGCATTCTACAAGGAGGCCTTCAGGAGACGCGACAACGCAAAATTGCTGAGCAAAAACTTATAGCTAAGTTCCACACGCATGAATGCGGACTCAACCGGGATCTGGGATTCATGTCGCATTACATTCGGCCCCCACCAACAAGCCTGGACTTGCAGAGGCCTACCGACTGAACTGGCTTGGGACAATTCACACCTCTTTAACCTGGAGTTACCTCTCTCTCTGCATCTTTGATGATTTGATTGCCTGCAGGTGCTCGCATTCCGGGGCATCTCTGACTGTGTCTATATAAACATTTCTGGAACAAGCCTTTCCATTCACCTGAAGAAGGAGCCGTGCTCCGAAAGCTCGTGTTTGAAACAAACCTGTTGGACTTTAACCTGGTGTTGTAAGACTTCTTACTACTTTCATAAACCCATACTGGCTTTGTCCAATCCCATTAATGCTTTCCCAATGCTGTGTCTTAGACAGAAGGACAGGCAAACTTTAATTGAGTGTTTTATTAAGGTTCAATCCATGCTGCACAACGTAATGGGTGAGTTCGAACTCCCAATAATGGGTGGGTCGTGTTTGAGTGAGGTGTTACATTTAAAAAAAAACAATCTCTAACCTGCCCACCTCTGGGTTTGTTGGAGGTGGGACTAATGCATTTCAGGGTCTCAGGTAATTTCCTCAATTAGATTAAATAAATATCTGTGACAAGGAGTCTTCTATGTACACTGATCCTCAATTTCCTGAATTTCCTGAAAGTGTAACTTTCAAGTAAGTGTGATGTTAACTGCGGCTCCACCCCCCCTCCCCCAACCACCATTTCAACTGCACTCCCTGCAGAGTTATTGTGGAGGCTGCAATTCCCCAGATTTTCAGTGGGCCATGGCTCTCAATTGCAGGTGTCAGCTGATGAAAAGCTGCCAGAAATTTATTCTGTGTTCGTGGCTGAGGGCTAACCAAGGTATCGAAATATTCTAAAGCTGGGGTGCAACAGTTTAATTGATCTGAGTTTTATTAAATGAGTCTGGTAACTAATCTATGCTCACTGTGCTTGATTGGATAAGCCTGGGTGTGGATTCAGAGCAAAGTAAACAAACACCAGAGAAGCTGCCAGTAGCTTTAAGCGTGAATGTGGAGATACTTTCCCGGAGCGGAGAAACTACGATATCTTCTTCGTAGCCTTCAACACGTCATCGATGAAGATGACCATCTTGCCAAGGAAATACCCACACACCCACTGCTTGCCTTCAAACAACCGCGCAACCTCAAACAAACCATTGTTTGCAGCAAACTACCCAGCCTTCAGAAGAGTGACCACGACACCACACAACCCTGCCATGGCAATCTTTGCAAGATGTGCCAGATCATCAACATGGATACCATCATTACACGTGAGAACACCACCCACCAGGTACGCGATACATACTTGTGCGACGCGGCCAACGTTGTCTACCTCATATGCTGCAGGAAAGGATGTCCCATAGCGTGGTACAATGGCGTGACCATGCAGACGCTGCGACAACGAATGAACGGACATCGCGCGACAATCACCAGGCAGGAATGTTCCCTTCCAGTCGGGGAACACTTCAGCAGCCAAGGGCATTCAGCCTCTGATCTCCGGGTAAGTGTTCTCCAAGGCGGCCTTCAGGATGCGTGACAACGCAGAATCGCCGAGCAGAAACTTCTAGTCAAGTTCCGCACACATGAATGCAGCCTTAACCGGGACCTGGGATTCATGTCGCATTACATTCATCCCCCACCATCTGGCCTGGGCTTGCAAAATCCTACCAACTGTCCTGGCTTGAGACAATTCACACCTCTTTAACCTGGGGTTACCCCTATCTCTGGATCTGTGAAGACTTAATTACCTGCAAATGCTCGCATTCTAAGCATTGTCTGGCATTTTTGAATTTGTCTATATATATCTTTCTGGAACAAACCTCTTCATTCACCTGAAGAAGGAGCAGTGCTCCGAAAGCTAGGGTTTGAAACAAACATGTTGGACTTTAACCTGGTGTTGTAAGACTTCTTCCTTTAAGCATGAATGCAGACATTTTGTGATTGCAGAGATAATTTAAAACTCTTGGAAATAAACCTTTATCACAATTAGAATCCAATGTCAAGCGCGTTTTGCTCTGTGGTAAAATATATAAAAATACTAAACTGACAACGTCATACAGCCCTCACACCTCCTCCACCCCAAATGACGGACTGGATTTTACTGTGTTCGGTGTTTAGCATTTGGAATCCGCTTCACCCCAGAAGACAAGAGCTTTCTGTGCATAGACCCAGAGAGAGTGTCAGTAAAAAATCCCAGGGCATAATTCCCTATGCCTCCACAACCCCTCCTCCCATCACCAGAATCACCTCCAGAACTAGCACACCCCTTTCATTACTGATTGATGGATTGGTTACCATGGTAACAACGGCTTCCTGTTGTTCTCCGTGGCTCTCAACAGCTATCTCCAGCTTGGAGTTTGGCCTAACATATTTGAGTGAGGCCTAATACTGTATTTCAGTGAGTTTTGCGTAGGTAGCTCAGTGGTTAGCACTGTTTTTAAAAAATTAATTTAGAGTACCCAATTCATTTTTTCCAATTAAGGGGCAATTTAGCGTGGCCAATCCACCTACCCTGCACATCTTTTGGGTTGTGGGGGCGAAACCCACGCAGACATGGGGAGAATGTGCAAACTCCACACGGACAGTGACCCAGAGCCGGGATCGAACCTGGAACCTCGGTGCCGTGAGGCTGCAGGGCTAACCCACTGCGCCACCATGCTGCCCTGTGGTTAGCACTATTGCTTCACAGTGCCAGAGTCCCAGGTTCGATTCCCGGCTTGGGTCACTGTCTGTGCGGAGTCTGCACGTTCTCCCCGTGTCTGCGTGAGTTTCCTCCGGGTGCTCCGGTTTCCTCCCACAAGTCCCGAAAGACGTGCTGTTAGGTAATTTGGACATTCTGAATTCTCCCTCTGTGTACCCGAACAGGGGCCGGTGTGTGGCGACCAGGGGCTTTTCATAGTAGCCTCATTGCAGTGTTAATGTAAGCCTACTTGTGACAATAAAGGTTATTATTATTATGGGAGTTGAAATTGGATGTTGGTTTATTGTCACGTGTACCGAGGTACAGTGAAAAGTATCGTCCTGCGTAAGGTCTAGACAGATCGATCCATACATGAAAAAACATAGGACATATGATAGATACACAACGTAATGATCTGAGTTTTATTTCAGTCCATGCCCCTCACCACCCACCCAAAACTGGGACTTTGCCGCAACAATCCTTCCAACTTGGATTGCAGACTGGACAATTTGTTAATTTGCCTGAGGGAAGAGATGGAGGTAAATTGGTAAACTGCTGGGAATATGAAGCAAAAGAGGTAGTAAAGAACGTCCTTTGATAATGAGCTACTCAGTAATTCTCTGCGGTTAAACAGTTGCCTCCTACCCCAGGCCCAGGGTTTGAATAGAATTCCATCTCAGCTGGTTCCTCCCAACACAAGGCTTGCCAGCTTACAGTCAGGTGATGGGGCAAAGGGGAAGAAAGAGGAAATTGTCACTGAGAATCCTGAGGCACCTCTACCGGTTGGCCGACCGGCCGGGGGGCTTGTGTGACCGCTGACTGCAGAAAGGTTGACAACCGGCACTATCCCTTGCATCTGACAGGCAAATGTTTGGCAGCCGTGACGGGCTTACGTGAGAGAAAGGCTGCAGAGAAATGAAAGGGGGAACTTACAAAAGAACCCAAAGCTTCCCCCCCCCCCTCTACATGTCCAAAAGTGACTCACTCACTGTCTCACACTCCGACGTGTCAACTGCAAGACAAGCCGCATTCACTAAAGATCTTGAACTAAGAGGAGTAAACATGTGATTGTGAGATCAATTTTCGGAGGATGATGTTGATGGGGGGGTGGGGGGAGGGATTTTAACCCTATGTTCCCAGCAGAAACCAGGCCAAGGCAACTCTTTTTTTTCTATTCTTTCATGGAACGTGGGCATCGGTGGCGTGGTCAGCGCATCCCTAATTCCAACAAGTGAGGAGTCAAACACATTGGTGACTCCACATCCGGAGTCTTATCATAGATCATAGAATTTACAGTGCAGAAGGAGGCCATTCAGCCCATCGAGTCTGCACCGGCTCTTGGAAAGAGCACCCTACCCAAGGTCAACAACTCTACCCTATCCCCATAACCCAGTAACCCCACCCAACACTAAGGGCAATTTTGGTCACTAAGGGCAATTTATCATGGCCAATCCACCTAACCCGCACATCTTTGGACCGTGGGAGGAAACCGGATCACCCGGAGAAAACCCACGCAAACACGGGGAGGATGTGCAGACTCCGCACAGACAGTGACCCAAGCCGGAATCGAACCTGGGACCCTGGAGCTGTGAAGCGATTGTGCTATCCACAATGCTACCGTGCTGCCACTTTTTAAAAAGAATCTCCATTGCGGCATTGCCTTTGTGCTCGACGCTTCTAATTATAAAGACTGGTCCCGTATGTCTATTGTTCTTATCATAGAATTTACAGTGCAGAAGGAGGCCATTCAGCCCAAACATCAAACAGTCAAACATCATCTTCCCACCAAAGGGCACGAGTGAACCGTTACTATTACTGAGACTTTGTTTGTTTTTAACTAATTGAATTTAAATTCAACCAGCTGCTTCCCTAAAGCTAAGAGCCCGACAAGCCCGAGACTGGAAGCTGATGACACAACCGACCGGAACCTTCTCGACAGAACACATGACATTCTGCCGAATTCCCACCTAGAATGGAAAGCAAGTGGGATGGTGGGATTTACAGAGACCCTGGAGGAGTAATAGAGTCTGGGGTGTGATTTCGGAAAAGAAGCCAAGAAAGGCAGACTTGCATTCGGGTAGCGCCTTTCACAACCTGAGGAGATCCCAAATCGCTTTCCAGCCAATGAAGTAGAGTCTCCGGAACGTCCGAATCCCTCCCCGGCCCCCGTACTGACACCGGCGCATCTCGAGTGTGGCGGTCAAAACCAGCGACACCAGTCTGTCGCCCGGAGCCCTCTGGCTCCAAGCCCTCCAGAGGACATCCGCCGAGGGCATCAAAAGCCACGGAGGCCGAAAAGCAGCACCTCCACCTCTGATGTGTATCCTGGGGACACACCTAGACCAGTAGACCACGTAAGACCAAGACGATTGTGGATCCCTGGTAGACATGGGGTCTGGTGGGGGAGGGGTCACTAGATGTAGCTAGGGGGGAATGGAAATGTCAAATGTTCACAATTAAAACATGTCACACCTGATGCTTATGAAGCCTCTGTCACGTTAATCCTCACAGCGGGCCAGCCTTCACCCCCCAATCCCTTTTGACCTCCACTTCTCACAGACGCAGTGGTCCAAGAACCAAGACCCCGTTCAGAGGATGGGGATGAGCGCGCTGTCAGAACAGAGACTGGAGTCAGACTTTGGCATGAACTGAGGAGCATCAAAGCTTTCATCACAGCGAGTGATCATCACTCTCCTGCCTTATATATTAGACCATAGGGCAGCACGGTGGCCTAGTGGTTAGCACAACCGCCTCACGGCGCTGAGGTCCCAGGTTCGATCCCGGTTCTGGGTCACTGTGTGGAGTTTGCACATTCTCCCCGTGTCTGCGTGGGTTTCGCCCCCACAACCCAAAAATGTGCAGAGTAGGTGGATTGGCCATGCTAAATTGCCCCTTAATTGGAAAAAATAATTGGGTAATCTAAATTTTAAAAAATATATATATTAGACCATAAGACATAGGAGCAGAATTAGGCCACTCGGCCCATCGAGTCTGCTCCACCATTCAATCATGGCTGATATTTTTCTCATCCCCATTCTCCTGCTTTCTCCCCATAACCCCTGATCCCCTTATTAATCAAGAACCTATCGATCTCTGTCTCAAAGCCACTCAGTGGTTTGGCCTCCACAGCCTTCTGCGGCAAAGATTTCACAGGCAGTGCCGACACAGGCCTATCATCAAGAGTGATGCTCCACAGACCCTTGGAGGGAGGGGAACAGGTTAGTTGGTTGGGGAGAGGGTAGGATTGGTGGGAGGGACACGTGTTGAATATTCAGGGAGTGGAACCCCTTCCTGTTATTGAAGGGCACTCCCTGATGCCCTGGTGCACACAAGGCACAATGAATGCCATCAATTACCCCAAGGACCTTAGGCGCTCCAGCAATGATGGAGAATCCTGCAGCCCGGGCAGTTAGTGGGCTTGGCCCCGCTCAAATTTGATATGGTCGGCTGGCTGGGCATACAGGCGTTTGTGACCTCACGGATACACTTGTGGGCTGGAGCTTGTGAAATGCAGCACAAGTCCCCGCTTGAGCCCTGGAATGAACCGGCTGCAGAAAGGTCCAGGGTAGCAGTGACCTTCACGGCCACTGGGAGCAGGTTCCTCAACAGAAACAGGAGATAAGCCTGAGAATGTGTTATCATGTCCAGACCTTTGTCATAGAAATGATCTGTCCCTCAATGTGTGACTTGATCCCCGTATCAGAACCATTCTCTGTCCAGGAGCTGCAGCTGTGCAGGTCCCTCCCATACGGCCCAATCTCACCGCAACCAAATCCTGGCATCCATGTATTCCACTGGCGCTCAAGGTGCAGTTGAACATCCGTGACTTCCAGCGTGTTTAACCCGTGCCAGTTACATGCAGCACTCACCAGCAACAAAAGCATCAGCAATCTGCAAAAGCGTTTCTTCAACGGCGTCATCGGGTGCCCGGTTGGAACACGTTGCATACCAGGTCCCACAGCGTCTTCTTGTTTCAAACAGGATTGCCTTCCGGTCTCGTACGCCTCCCTGAGCCCGGTCTTCCAGGACCCAGGTATCTTAGAAAACGTATTTCTTTCCGGCTATGGAAAAGGAAGGAAACAGCAACAGCAGCCTCCAGGCATCTGCAGCCACCAGCAGGAGCAAGCAGCAAACACAACCTGCAGCTGGGAAGTGCTCTCACAGCTAACAATGCCAATTCCTTATTAGTAACAGCCCGCAGCAGTGAAACTAGAGGCTGCTCACAGTCAAAGAGAGTTAAAGTGACCTTCAGCATACAATCAAGAACAGGGTTCTGCCCTGAAAGTGCTTGGTCGGACAGACAGGCGGCAGATGTAGTTGCCCCTCTTACGGTTCGCCACAATATTTAAAGATGGCTTGAAGGACTCACAGATGAAAAGCACCTCACTCCCCAAACCCCCAACCCCAGCCCAGTGGCGAACCCCCCCTGACCTGGAATGATTCAGCAACCCCCCCCCCGACCCCCTGAAGGCTCCCCGCCCAGCACTAGGACAGCAGCTCCCATGCCCACAGGCTGCATGCAGAAAATGGAAATCGCTTTTCACCTCCTCAGTCCCTCTCAGCATCCATTGCGCCAGCTTCACGTTTTTAAAAAGGAGTACGAAACATCACCCGCAAGATTTCTCGCTGGGGCGCCAGTTAATTCCCGAGAGGCCATTACATCCAACCTCAACCTCACTAATGAGATTGAAATTACTGTAAATTTGGGTTAATGATAAACTCGCCATATCTGGGTGAGGTCTGTAACTTGCCATCAGACGTTAGCTGGCAGACTGCAACACAGCCTGTTGGCCTTTCCCACCGACGCGCCCAGATCCATGCTGGGCGCAACGCAATAATTAAATCATAGAATCCCGGGGCGGCACGGTGGCACAGTGGTTAGCATTGCTGCCTACGGCGCTGAGGACCCGGGTTCGAATCCTGGCCCTGGGTCACTGTCCGTGTGGGGTTTGCACATTCTCCCCGTGTCTGCGTGGGTTTCACCCCCACAACCCAAAGATGTGCAGGTTAGGTGGATTGGCCACGTTAAATTGCCCCTTAATTGGAAAAAATGAATTGGATATTCTAAATTTTTTTTTTAAATCAAAAAAAAATGATAGAATCCCTACAGTGCAGAAGGAGGCCATTCGACCCATCAAGTTTACACTGACCGTCTGAAAGAGCATCCTACCTAGGCCCTATCCATGTAACCCCATAACCCCACCTAACCTTTGGAATGGTCAATCCACCTAACCTGCACATCGTTGGACTGTGGGAGGAAACCAGAGCACCCGGAGGAAACCCACGCAGGCACAGGGAGAACGTGCAAACTCCACACAGTCACCCGAGGCCGGAATTGAACCCGGGACCCTGGCGCTATGAGGCAGCAGTGCCAACTGCTGTGTCACCTTGCCACCCTCATGTCCAGTATCCACCCACTCAGAACAGACCTGGAGTTATCATTAGGACTAGTACTTCCTCACCACAGTACTGACTCAGAAATATAACCCTAGTCAGATCATTGTCTAAATCTTCCACGTCACAGATTAAAATTAGCAGTATCAGAAAAACCTGCACTTCGGACCAATTTGGCTTCCGTTAAACCAAGATCTTTAAGTTTTCAAATCCCTGTGCAACCCTATCAAATAACGCAAAATTGTACAATGGAAAAACAGCTTTGTGACTTCAGGCTACCTCAAAATGCTTGAAGGTCCTTGAACGAAACAGAGCTGGCAATCGGTCATCAAGCTGAGATATTGGGCCCAACATACTCAAGTGGAAAGGCCTGACTGAGAGGTGATGATGGATTTGCAGTTTTAAATTCAGGAAACGTGGAAGAACAGTCACCATTTTCTCTTTGATTTTTGGTCTTAGCCAATCAGATTGAACAGCTTCCGGGGATTGTGTGGCGGTGGTGGGGGGTGGTGGGGAGGTTGGGGGGGGGGGGGGGGGGGGGGGGGGAGTGCCGGGGATGTGCGGGATGGGGAATGTGCAGCCAGGCAGGAGCAGGCCATATCCTGGGAGTACTGATGATGTGGACATGCCGGCGTTGGACTGGGGTGAGCACAGTAAGAAGTCTTACAACACCAGGTTAAAGTCCAACAGGTTTGTTTCAAAAGAATACCTCTTCATTCACCTGAGGAAGGAGCAGTGCTCCGAAAGCTAGTGTTTGAAACAAACATGTTGGACTTTAACCTGGTGTTGTAAGACTTCTTACTGGGAGTAGTGAGGGGAGAAGAGAAGGGTCAAAGGCCTTGGAAGGACAGAAGAGAAAGAGTGAAGATTGTTTCAGAGAGATGGAACGTCACAACACCAGGGTCCCAGGTTCGATTCCCGGCTTGGGTCATTGTCTGTGCAGAGTCTGCATTTTCTCACTGTGTCTGCGTGGGTTTCCTCCGGGTGCTCCAGTTTCCTCCCACAAGTCCCAGAAAACGTGCTGTTAGAGGAATTGGACATTCTGAATTCTCCCTCTGTGTACCCGAACAGGTGCCAGAATGTGGCGACTAGGGGATTTTCACAGTAACTTCATTGCAGTGTTAATGTCAGCCTACTTGTGACACTAATAAAGATTATTATTATAAAAAGCTGGACACAGGAGAAGTTCAAAAATTCTGAGTCCGGTATTTACTTCCCAGTCACTGACAAGCTGATAATGGGGGGGGCGGGGGGGGGGGGGGGGGGGGGGGGGAGAGAGAGTGGGTTATCTTGAATAGGCCTGGAGGGAATTCCATCTGCCTCCTTTAACATTCGCGTTGGACAGCTTCCAGGTGGGTTGGGGTTTGAGATTATTTTTCACCCCGCACAAACCCACCCATTTTCTGGGGAGCAGTCACTGATGTAACGTAAGAAACGCAGCAGCCAGTTAATTATGCACAGCAAGCTCCCATTGGCAGCAGTGTGATAATGTCCAGATGTGCTGTCTGTTTAGTAATCCTAGCTCGGCAATAAATAAGAGCCAGGATCAGATTAATCTGTCTCAGGTCGGAGTCCGAGTGAGGGGAGCACAATTTTGAGCACCCAAAAAGTACATCGATGAATAAATGCAGTGACCCGTCGCCATGCCGACCAGCAAGGCAATATTCTGGGCAGAGCATGAACACAGAAACAGTGATGTAACGAATTATTGGGAAATAAAACAATTAGGATTTAAGGTAAGATACATTTTAAAGATCAGACAAACAGAATGTGGGAAAGGGAGGGAGGGATGAGTAAAAGTGTATCTAAATGTTGTTTTTGGACTCTTCAGGCCTGTGTGCTCCATTAATGCAATCAGCGAGGAAGTTGTCTGTTCCTATCTGATATCCCTGACAGCTCCCATCTTTACACCTGAGGGCAGAGCATTGCAGCTACTCTCCAAGTGGAATTTATCGCAGGTTCAATGAGCCCCTTTCATCCTGGATCAGGTAACAGAGGATGCAGCTGACCGGCCTGTAGTTGGATACCTTCCCAAGCAAGATAAGGCCAAAGGGAGAGGTCACCCTTCCTGGCCCACTCCCCAACACCGAGCAGGGGTGGAGTGATACTCTCTCGGTCAGGTTACTGGAGTGAGTGGGGGGGGGGGGGGGGGGGGGGGGGGGAGTGGCGGAGAGGGGTTGGGGAGGGGGTTGGCAGGTGGGAGGGAGGAAATCGGTCTGTAAGAGTCTGCACTTTTTAATCAGGTCCCCTGCCACTCACCTCCTTGAAAAAACCTTTACAAAGCAACACTGGACTTGATCCTGGCTCTGCCTGAGTGCATCTTCCTGCCGTGCAGGCAATGCCTTGGATTGTAACGTACTGCCTGAGAGTAGATAGGGTTTCTGCAAAGGAAGTTTTTAATTCCTGTGCATACATTCTATGATTTTATAAACTCCATTAAGGCAGTAAAATGTAAGCTGTGGGGAATGTGCTTTGAGCAAAATAATGCATTTGGCCAAACTCTCGGCCCTCTAAATCCATCTAGGTACTTACAAGTGATCGCTTAAGTGATTTGTGGATTTTAACATCCACTGAGCAAATTAGTGCGATTTAAAGCATGATGTAGGACGAGGCCCCAGAAATGTTCTGATAATGCAGGATGGGGAATGAGGAACGGGGAAAGGTTTTGCACCTTTTACTCCCAAGGCAGAACAGACGTTAATCACAGAATGCAATCAAAAATTATTTCTTGTCTTTTTTTTTTGCTTTTGACATTATTTTTGATTTCCAGCCTGAATGCTCCTGCCTCAGTGTGGGTTATATTATTAGAGAATCACGGGAGACCATTGGGCCCATTATTTCTATACTAGCTCTTTGAAAAGAGCTATACAGTTAATCCCACTTATCTGTTCTGTCCCCAAAGTCCTGATAATGTTCCAAAGTATTTGCCTGTCTGCCTCCTTTACTTATCTAAAATGTATTCTAACTCATGCCAGTGTTAACCAGCTATTAAGGTGATTTGGACATTCTGAATTGAGCAGCTTCTTCCTTGGCCAAGATTTTCATCATCTGTCCTAATACCTCCATGTGTCAAACATTGTCTTATTACCCTCTTGCCTAGGGCAGCACGGTGGCCTAGTGGTTAGCACAGCTGCCTCACGGCGCTGAGGCCACAGGTTCGATACCCGGCTCTGGGTCACTGTCCGTGTGGAGTTTGCACATTCTCCCCGTGTTTGCGTGGGTTTCGCCCCCACAACCCAAAGATGTGCAGAGTAGGTGGATTGGCCACGCTAAATTGCCCCTTAATTGGAAAAAATAATTGGATAATCTAAATTTATTTTTAAAAATGAAAAAGAAATGACCCTCTTGCCTTGGGATGTTTTATTACATTAAAAAGCCTGAATAAATTCAAGTAGTTGTCATATAACCCACTACTTTTTGAAAGTTAGGACCGAATCTGCTCCCACCATCCTTTCAGTCGGTTAATTCTAGATCACAACAATTCGCTGCATTAAAAAACAACCTACTCATCTCCATCCACTCTATTTTTTTTGTCAAGTTGATTTTATTCATGATTGACACTTTTCCTAGTCTCTTCCTGTCTGGCCCATCATCCAGTTTTCTTGTGTCTCTACGATGTACCTTGGCATGTGTCTTTATAATAATAATCATCTTTATTAGTGTCACAAGTAGGCTGACATTAACACTGCAATGAAGTTACTGTGAAAAACCCCCCAGTCGCCACATTCCGGCGCCTGTTCGGGTACACAGAGGGAGAATTCACAATGTCCAATTCACCTGACAGCACGTCTTTCGGGACTTGTGGGAGGAAACCGGAGCAGCCGGAGGAAACTCGCGCAGACACGGGGAGATCGTGCAGACTCCGCGCAGACAGGGACCCTTGCGCTGTGAGGCAACAGTGCTAACCACTGTGGTGCCGTGTCGTGTGAAAGGTGCGGCAGGACTACAGGTTGTTTGCTAACTTTAGCACAGCCAAGTTTCAAATCTGACCTGTTCCAATAGGACTGCTGAAAAGCTCTTGTACATTGGGTCAGGTGAGCTGACTGCACCGCAGTACAAATGGGTTCCCAACTGTGACAGGCAAACTTTAAAAACTGCCCGAAACAGATTCAAAAATCAACAGGTTGAAGGTGGCGATTCCATTTCAGCCACGTAAGCAGTGGGGGAGTGAATGAAGCCTTCGGCTCAGTGGGAGCATTCCTGTCTCTCAGTCAGAGGTTGAGGGCTCACGGTCCACTCCACAGATGTCAGCACAAAAATCTGTGCTGACACTCCCGTGCTGGAGGTGTTGTTCCTTGGCCAAGATGTCAAACCATGCCTGACCTCTCAAAAGATCCCATGGCAGTATTTTGAAGAAGCGCATGGGGGAGGGGGGGGGGGGGGGTTTCCCGCACTTTTCCTGGCCAATACTTATCCCTCCAGCAACGTAATTAAAAACAGATTACTGGAGTATTACCTCATTGCTGTGCGATGGGACTGGATAGGGTGGATACCCGGTAGACATTTCCTCCTGCGGGAGAGACTAGACCTTGGCCACACAGTTTAAAAATGAAAGATCTCCCTTTTAAGACGGAGATGAGGATTTTTGTTCTCTCGCAGATGGTCATTAATCTGTGGGATTCCCTTCCACTGGAAACAATGGAGGCTGGCTCATTGAATTTGTTCAAAGCTGAGTTTGATAGAATTTTAATTGACAAGGAGGTCAAGCTTTATGGGGATGGGGGGGGGGGGGGGGGGAAGGGTGGGAGGGGGTGACAGAAAGGTCCAGTTGAGACCACAACCAGATCGGCCATGATCTTATCAAATGCTGGTAGAGGGCTCGAATGGTCGAATGGCCTACGCGCGCTCCGATTTGGAATCTTGCTGTGCACAAATCGGTTACCGTGTTTCCTACATTACAATTCAACTGCACTTCATTCACTGCAAAGCACGTCAAGCTGTCCTGAGGTTACCAAAGTCACAACGTAGATGCAAGGATCTTTGGTTGAGAAGCAATGGGAGAGATTTCCAGTTCCCAGGTTTGGCTGATAAATGTTTGGCTGCACCACCCCAAACCTATACACTTTGCAGTCAAACTCACACATAGCTTCTGATTCTTCCTTGTTCTTCAATCAATTATCTTGTTGATCAATTTGGCTCCATTTCTTTTAACATCAATCAGATGTCACTTTGTGTGTGTGCGAAGGTGTCTCATTGGCCTGTGTTGAAGTGTTCATGTATTAGTCCCTGTGAAACAGCCACCACTCTTTCTCTCAATGCCCTGCTATTTGGCATCAGTAAATTGTACGCCAAATGTTTAAAATTGAATTATTATTCTGGGCTGCCGATATAATCTTCATTACTCTCCCCTGCAAGATACTTCCCCAACTTCAATTCAGTTATTTAAACCAGATCTTGTATATGTCCTCCTTCATTTAACATGCTTTGGGATTAAATTTTTCACTGTTCCCTTTAGATTGGTCAGATTAAGGATTTAAAGGTATTCAAAGAGATTTTTTTCTGAACTGATCTTGAATTGCTTTGTTTTCTCCCTTCTTGGCGTGTTGCTAGCTGGCACGATAGTTTCAAGCTGCCTCAGTGGGGGTAGAACTCTCAGTTGTGAATTCGGGGGCTGAGTTTCAGTCCTATTCCAGACATGAGCATGAAAATCTCGATGACACACTGAGAACAGCACAGACGGAGTGCTTTATACGTGAAACATTAAACCGACGTTTAATGCCACGGTAGTGGCACAGTGGTTAGCACCGCTGCCGCACAGCACCGTGGACAAATCCGACCTTGGGTGACTGTCCGTGTGTATTTTGCACATTTTCCCGTGTCTGCGTGGGTTTCCTCCGGGTGCTCCGGTTTCCACCCACAGTCCAAAGATGTGCAGGTTAGGTGGATTAGCCATGCTAAATTGCCCCTTAGTGTCCAAAGGTGAGATGGGGGTTAGAAAGTTGCAGGAATGGGGTGGGGGAGTGGGCCCATGTAGGGGGTGTTCTTTCCGAGGGTTGGCGCAGACATGATGGGCTGAATGGCCTCCTAGCAATTTTGGGGAAGGTCCCTTAGATATAATCTGTCCAATTTTGATTGACCCCACTGTCCTGACAAATAGTTAGCACTGTAGCAAAATTGTCTTACAAAATGTTTTGTAACTGGTCATTATCATAATGCTATGAGTGCAAGCATTCTGTAAGCAAATTGACAACAATGTTTCTAACAGTACAGCAGTGGCTACACATCATTGGCCACAAAGTGTGTAGGTACATTGCAAGTAGCCCGATAGAAATAAAAGACTCTTCCTTTTTTGAAATGGGCAGATGCCAGTGATGGTGAGTAATAGAGGCAGTGATCAAACGTTCCAGCTTCTTAGCTGGTCACTGTAGGAGCTGCACTTCAATGCTCCCCCTCACAGAATCACAGAATCTACAGTGCAGAAGGAGGCCTTTCGGCCCATCGAGTCTGCACCAGCCCTTGGAAAGAAAAGGGCCTCCTGTCGTGGAGTTACTGAACCCAGGATGCACGTGTTGTCTTTCAGGTCAGGTTTTTAGCCTGTACGTATTCCCATTCGAGCACTTTCGCAAATAGTGAAAATGTTCAAGTTTCACAAACATTTCTGCAAGGTAGTTGGTTTCTTCACAAGGCACCAGGCCAGAGGAGTATCAGGACAATTGCACACCACAAATACAAGGATGAATGCACCGAGGAGGAGGCACAAACAGCCAATGGTTACCGTGCCAGCCACTGACCCACAAGACACCGGGGCAATCCTTACATGGTTAACTCTTGGCTGCCCTTGGCTGATACTGGGTTATAGTCATCACTCTTTCAGGGCAGCCAGAGAAAGGCCTTAAATGGCAGATTTTTCAGTCAAGGCCGGATCCTGAGAATTTAAATAGAAAAGTGCATCAGATCCTTGTTTGGTTTTAATCTCCCTGTACACACACGACTGCGTGGCAAAATTTGGTTCCAACTCCATCGACACATTTGCTGACGACACGACCATAGTGGGTCGGATCTCAAACAACAAGTCAGAGTACAGGAGGGAGATAGAGAACCTAGTGGAGTGGTGCAGCCACAACAATCTCTCCCTCAATGCCAGCAAAACTAAAGAGCTGGTCATTGACTTCAGAAAGCAAAGTACTGTACACACCCCTGTCAGCATCAACGGGGCCGAGGTGGAGATGGTTAGCAGTTTCAAATTCCTAGGGGTGCACGTCTCCAAAAATCTGTCCTGGTCCACCCACATCGACGCGACCACCAAGAAAGCACAACAGCGCCTATACTTCCTCAGGAAACTACGGAAATTTGGCATGTTCACATTAACCCTGACCAACTTTTACAGATGCACCACAGAGAGCATCCTATCTGGCTGCATCACAGCCTGGCATGGCAACTGCTCGGCCTAAGACCGCAAGAAACTTCAGAGAGTCGTGAACACAGCCCAGTCCATCACACGAACCTGCCTCCCATCCATTGACTCCATTTACACATCCCGCTGCCCGGGGAAAGCGGGCAGCATAATCAAAGACCCCTCCCACCCGACTTACTCACCTTTCTAACTTCTTCCATCTGCCAGGAGATACAAAAGTCTGAGAACACGCACGAACAGATTCAGAAACAGCTTCTTCCCCGCTGTTACCAGACTCCTAAACGACCCTTATGGACTGACCTGATTAATACGACACTCCTGTATGCTTCACCCGATGCCGGTGTCTATGACGTTACATTGTGTACCTTGTGTTGCCCTATTATGTATTTTCTTTTTATTTCATTTTCATGTACTAAATGATCTGTTTGAGCTGTTTGCAGACAATACTTTTCCCTGTATCTCGGTGCACGTGACAATAAACAAATCTAATCCAACCAGCGGTGAGGAACTTATGGGCTTCCCTTTGTGATGAGGAGCAGTGTTTTATTTCTGGCTGGTTACCATGTGGAGGTTTAAATCCTTAAATTTGTTTTTTTTTTTGCATTGCTGATGTTTTCATGTAAGGAGCGATCTGCCTGGACTGTACGCAGAACAATACTTTTCCACTGTACCTCGGTACACAGGACAATAACTCGAAACTGAATCAAAGCCAGCATTTACTGCCCATCCCTTATTGCCCTTGAGAAGGTGGTGGTGAGCTGTCTTCTTGAACTGCTGCAGTCTTATGGTCTTATGGTCAGTCCCTGAGGTGTAGGTACACCCACAGTGCTGTTAGGGAAGGATCGTTCTGTCCCGATTTTATCATTTTAATGGGAATTGTGTACCTGGCTGGCTCAGGACACAGGATCTGTTTGCTAGTTTTTTTATAGATTTTCAACTAAACTCCTGAATATCCAGTAGCGATTGGGTGGATCTTGCTCCTGTGCTCCAAGTTTTTGTTTTTAAATTTTAACATAGCCAGTCCACTGGCATATCTTTGGGTTGTGGGGGCGAAACCCACGCGAACACGGGGAGAATGTGCAAACTACACACGGACAGTGACCTAGAGCCGGGATCGAACCTGGGATCACAGCGCCGTGAGGCAGCAGTGCTATCCACTGTGCCACTGGGCTGCCCACCAAGTTGACAGTAGAGTGTATGTTCAGCAAAGTTTGGTAACTGTATCCACCATCTGTACCCCTCACAGTGGGTCTCATGGACAAAAATCCATACACAGCAACAATAACCTCTCTGTCCGGCGCCTTCAGTGCGAACCATCATCTCAAGTGCATAGAAATATTTAGTCGTTAGAGACAGAAATAGGCCAAATGCCCCAATCAGTCCCATTCAGCATTTCCACGCGATATTATTAAACCAGCCAATATCACATGCACGCACTCTGTTGTCATACAGAAGAAGGACAGCAAAAAATGGGTTGAAAACGTTATCCGCATTGGGTGGCACGGTGGTTATCACTGTTGCCTTTGAGGGGCTGGTTTAGCACAGGGCTAAATAGTTGGCTTTTAAAGCAGACCAAGGCAGGCCAGTAGCGCGGGTTCAATTCCCGTACCAGCCTCTCCGAACAGACGCCGGAATGTGGCGACTAGGGGCTTTTCACAGTAACTTCATTTGAAGCCGACTTGTGACAATAAGCGATTTTCATTTTCATTTTTCATTTCATTTGGCGCCGAGGTCCCGGGTTCGATCCCGGCCCCGGATTACTGTCCGTGCGGAGTTTGCACATTCTCCCCGTTTCTGCGTGGGTCTCACCCCCATAACCCAAAGATGTGCAGGTTAGGTGGATTGGCCACGCTAAATTGCCCCTTAATTGGAAAAAAAGAATTGGGTACTCTAAATTTAAAAAATAAGAGCAAGTTATTAGCCCTCTTGGTCTGTGGGGGGGGGGGGGGGGTGTAGCTGCTTGTTACAGAGGAGGTCTGAGTGTGAATTGAGGCTTGGGCGGGTACTCCAGTGGTCAGCGTGAAGGGAACTGATTAGCTCAGTTGGCCAAATGACCAGCATGTGGTTCAGACTAATGCCAATAACGTAGGTCGGATTCCCCTCCCACAGGAGGCTGATCTGGGATCTGCCTCCTGGCCCTGCCCCTGAGAATGGAATCAGTAAGAAGTCTTACAACACCAGGGTTTGTTTCAAATCACTAGCTTTCGGAGCACTGCTCCTTCCTCAGGTGAATTAAGGAGCAGTGCTCCGAAAACTAGTGATTCAAAACAAACCTGTTGGACTTTAACTTGGTGTTGTACGACTTCTTACTGTGCTCACCCCAGTCCAACGCCGGCATCTCCACATCCTGAGAATGGAAGGCAGAGGTAAACCATCACTGACAAAAACTGCCACGAGAAACAGCTCAGGATGAAGCACCAGCCGACAATGAGTCAAGGACCTGTCCTCAGGTGGAGGACACATGAGCGACTTCAAGGGATCAATTGGGAAACATTCTGCCGGTTTCTAGTGAGGGGTGGGTTCCACGGGGGGGGGGGGGGGGGGGGGGTGGAAAGCTAATTCAAACAGGGCTAAAGATGGGTAACACTCAATTGGAGTCCCTTTAACAAATGTAGTAGACCAGGTAAGGATGGCAGATTTATGTCACTGAAGGATATTAGTGAACCAGATGGGTTTTTACAACATTTGACAATGGTTTCATGGTCATCATTTGACGTTTAATTCCAGATTTTCATTGAATTCAAATTTGCCATGGAGGGATTCAAACCCAGGTCCCCAGAGCATTACAGTGGGTCTTTGGATTAATAGTCCCGTGACAATACCACTACTCCACCATCTCCCCATAAAATTGGTCAAGAGCCAAGACCTCGATTGACTAAAATGCACGTTGTGCTACGACCCAAGATGAATTTTTCCTGGCTGATGGCCTGTTTGGTGGACCACAATGCTGCCAGATACCAGGGCCAGGGTTTTCTGCTTGGGGCCGACGCCCAGTGGTGGAAATGGGACGTTGGACAGACGCCCGCTGGGGAGCAGGATGGGTGAGCTCATCCAATCATACGCTGATCACCTCATTAATTGTGCAGCCAGGTGGATTACATCACATCACATGGTGGGGTGGGCTGGACATTGTGTGCCCCACCTTCATGTCTGGGTGCCATATTTAATAGGCACCCAGGCAACAAGTAATTCATTGCTCCAGGGGTTCAGACATTGAAATGGCTTCAAGATAGCAATAAGCATTGGCTCCACATTTCAGCGGCCTCCCTGGAGACTCCCTTCTGGGCCAAGGAAGGCAGAAGGGACATCCACTTTCCCAGAGAAGGGAGCAGGAGGTCCACCAAACTCAACATCGTGGCCCAGGAAGAGGTCGCCAGGGCGGTCGATGCCACAAGGTGGGGGCAGAGGAGGACGTCTGGCCCTGCGGTATTGGAAATACATTAATGGCTTAATCTGCGCCACCAAGTTAACTGTACCCTCTATTCTCTATATTCTCCTCACCATTCTCCGAATCGGTCAAGGGATGTGGCCAGGCCGGCCTCTGATCCGTCCATCCCTAAAAGCCCTCTTCAGAAGGTGCTGTTTCATTGACCCATCGCAGTCCACGTTCTCGGTTGCTCGGGAGACAACTGTAGGCTGCTGACTCAGCTACACTGCAGGTACAACCATTAGGGGGTGCCATGGGAGCATAGATTGCTGGAGTAGAAGGCAACGTGCAGATCCTGCTGCTGCCGTGCCTCCCCTGCCCCTGTCACTCCAGACGCTGGAGCCCACGGGCTGCAGAAATAGCTTTGGGGACGAGCAGCAGGGCGTCACTCACAAAGCACACACCACTGCCAAAGGGTTGGTAATGGAGGGATTGAGTATTGAGAGTGTTGGTTCGGATGTTAACCTAGCGGGCTGCAAAGCTCAAGATGGTGTCCAGCTTCCTGAGCATTGCTGGAGCTATGCAGGAAAGTGAAGAATATTCCCTCAAGCCCCTCACTTGTTTCTTGCAGATGATTGGCAGGCCTTGAGGAGTTACAGGGCCGCTTCCCAGCCACAGAATGAGCAGCAAGTAGCCTGTTGCTGCATCAGAAATATATCTCTCTATATTGAAGCAGGAGAATACAGCTGGAGTGAGAGGGGGAAGGCAGGAGAGGCATGCCTAACATCTGGCCCCCCACACAATGAGCAACAGGCTGCCAAGTTGGCATTGGAAGATAATAAACGTACCTGTACTGACGGCTTCCTCAAGCATCATGTGACTGTCAATCGGAACCTGAGAGAAACTTTGAGGTTCTGTGCCATGTAGGAAGCAGCCTAGTTGTTACCCGCGCTCTCTTCTCTCCATTCCAGCTGCTAGAATGGAGGCCAGACCCTGTTCCTCAACTCAGCCCCAGACCCCAGAAGACCTCGGAAGAGACGAGGATGATTTTTCACCTGCAGAGCCGTCACAGCATTTACACGCGCCTTTCACCCACCCAGGAACTCAGCTCAGTGGCTCATAGATCTAGTTTCACCTTTCAGAGACGTGTCCACAGGGGCAGGAGGCTGCACGAGCCAAATTCTCTGGCACTCAAAGGACTGCTGAAGAAGAGGCCTCTGCTAAGTCTGAAGATGAGCCTCGGGGAGCGGCCATAGAGAAGGCGGTGGAGAACCACTGAAATTCTGGGGAACATCAGACAAAGGTGACACTCTGCTGAGGGTCTGAAGGGGCAGGGGTCTGTCCATATCCTCTGAAGGACTGGCTCCAATGTGTGAGCCTCTCAAAGTGGCCATGGATGGATGGTGGGTGCCATGGAACCCTGGTCCAGCAGAATGCCCAGTCTCTGCTGGAGATGTGCTCAGACCTCATATGCGCCATAGACGAGAAGCCTCACACTATTCTTCCCCCGGAGTCTATAAAGAAACCCTTGCCTTCTCGGGGTAGATGATCAGGGGTTTTCTTCAGTTGTCCTGTTGAGTTGACCTTCAGTTCCACCCATCTGGTGACCCTCCTGTCCTGCTACCTGACGTTTTGTCTATCAGAGATTGAGGGTGTCGACACCCTGATCTGCCTTCGCATGAGGATGAGGCGCATCACATTCTAAACTGTCTCCAACACCTTCTACCCTCCTCCCCCACTGCCCCCGCCATGTTACTTTACCCTCCCACCTGTCACCTTTAACCTTCTGCCCATCACACCTGAGCCCATCCGTTCTATCCCCGGTGAGCCCACACCTGTCGCCCAGCCAATGCCCACCTTAATCCTGCACATTCCCGAGATCCATGTGAAACTTTTTGGCTCCTCCAATGACGCCCTGGTGATACCTACACCCGTCACAGTTGGACCTCGCCTTCCTGCATCCCAGTCCCCGCTCACAGTTAAAGTGCCCTCTCACCACTCGCCATTTGCCCTCTGAAAATTAATATTTTGTTAATCCTGTGACTGTTCATCTACGTTTCCAAACAAAAATATAAAAAGTTAGAATCTGTCGGGCGGGGTTTAACTCTAAGACCTGGCTGTCCAGTAGTAACATCAACCGAGTTCGGGACATCTTTTCAAGTATTTATCCAATGCCATTTCGGAAATGATTATTGAAACTACTTCCACCATCTTTTCTGGTGTATATACATGCATCTTTTTTAAAAATTGGGCGGCATGGAAGCACAGTGGTTTGCACTGTTGCTTCACAGCGTCAGGGACCCAGGTTCAATTCCCGGCTTGGTTCACTGTCTGTGCAGAGTCTGCACGTTCGCCCCGTATCTGTGTGGGTTTCCTCCGGGTGCTCCGGTTTCTTCCCACAAGTCCCGAAAGACGTGCTTGTTCGGCAAATTGGACAATCTGAATTCTCCCTCTGTGTACCCGAACAGGCGCCGGAATGTGGCGACTGGGGGATTTTCAGTAACTCCATTGCAGCGTTAATGTAAACCAACTTGTGACACGAATAAAGATTATTATTATGATGATGATTAATTGGGCTATAATTTTGTGAAAAGCAAAGTCATGAACCGTCACCAAAGAAGAAACGGAGGGTCTTGCAGAATTGTTTTTCTGTGCAAGGGTTTGTTCAGGAACACAGGAGGCTGTTGAAAGTCAAACGAGGTGCAAATTGCCAGCTTGTTCAGAATCCACAGTAAATGCGCGAGGGTAATGATCACAAGGGGAAAACTGAAAATGTAAAACTGCCCTATTAGTAAAGCTTGCTGCTTATGACTTTAACCCAGTAATGAAGCTGTTGTAATGAGGAATAACTTACAAAGGAACCAGGAGAGGGTCCACCTTTTACTCAAACGTCCTAGTGAGTGGGTGTGGGAAGCACGACTGTGCTGTTGAAGTGAGGACAATATATGCTGGGATTAGAGGAATACAAATTTTTCAGTAATTAACAGAGAAAGTGAGTATAAAAGGACAAGGAGGTGAGTTTGTTTTTAAAATGTAAAAAATGCAACAACAGTGCAATGAAGTCCAGTGTGGTATATATATATCCATCTGTGCACGTTCTCAGCATAAACACCTCCTGCAATTGCTCACAAACTTTCTTCTGCTCTGCTGTAATGATTGAAATAATAGCCACTTTCTGAGTGCAGATTACTTTGTCAATTGTTGGCAAATTTTGCAAACCTCAACATTATGATTGGCAAAATTAGCCAAAAGCTTCTTGGGCGCTTTTTAATTAGCAATGAGTGGAAGCCAGAAATAAGCAGTACACTTCAGAAAGGCAAACAAGGGAACGGTCATGAGCAAACAATTCCTCTTTCTTATTGGTTCCCCCCTCTTCGTGACAACTGATGGAGGGGAAAACAGAGACCCCGGAGCCAATCAAACCTTGGCCTGTCCTGCTCTTTATTTTCTTCTCCTTTTTGACTATAATCTCTTGTCCAAGCCTGAGGTTCCAGAACAATTAAATGAAGCTATTGAATTGTGAATAGGTTCAGTGAATGGCAGAAGCGATTAAGGCTTTGAATGAATTAAACATTTAACTGTTTAAAATTGCGAAGCGGATTTTTGGAACATCTTAAAAGGACCTCAACGCCACGCTGAACGCATAACTTGAGCAGCTCCCCATGTTTTAGTCTGGGTGCAAACGTTTTTGCCTTAAAACGGTGGTGACTAAAGTCTGGCCGATTTGGTTCTTAATGTCCAAACGTTAAAGGCTTTTTGTTGCTCAACTCTCTCAAAGGTGGGGAGGCAAAAATCCATTCATGTCAGCTGACCGCACTTGTAGTCTGCAGGGTTTCCTGGGAAAGTGGAGTGGGGGGGAGGGAGTGTGGTGTTGTGGTGGAGGGGGGGGGGGGGGGGGGGGGGAAGGTCCTCAACAGCAGCTAATGAGAGCCGGGCCCCTGTGCACCACGGCATTCACTCAGTAAAGACTCCATGTTGTCATCATAGGAAGAGATTACGTCCCTGTTAATTGTTTTGTTTATATTTCTGTCTTCCTCCCTTTTTTTTTAAACACACAGAGAAAAAAAAGAGAAAGCTTGTAAGAAGCTGAACAGGAAGTCAATGAGCTAGAACATGTTAACAAGTTGAGTCACACAGCTGAGCACGGAAGGATAAAAAAGAACTCATTTTAATTTATTCTCTTACCTCATTGCCAATTATCCTTCACAGGACCGCAGAGGAGAATTCACTCTGTTGCAGTTATTAACGATACCTCCAAGCTCCTTAACCCTTTGAAAATTGCAGGCCTTTCCCCCTCTGCACATCCGAGTTTGTATCTCTATCCTGCACAGCAGTAAACTTTGACAACTCAAACTAGTGGCCAAGCGAAAAGTATTGTGGATTTTGTATCAAAGCCTGTTTGGCTGAACTCAGCAGCATAAACTCAGAAACTCACCTTTAGTTTAAATGGATGAAATTAACTTGTCTGTCAGCTCTTAATGGCAAACCTTCCAAGGTAGAAAATGTTTTTCTTGTCCTGCTATATTTGTCTAGTTTGCCAAAGGTCAGAATGTTGAGGAACAAAATGCCATGGAACTTTCCTCTTGCCATGTAGCATGGTGGTTAGCATCAATGCTTCACAGCTCCAGGGTCCCAGGTTCGATTCCCGGCTGGGTCACTGTCTGTGTGGAGTCTGCACGTCCTCCCCGTGTGTGCGTGGGTTTCCTCCGGGTGCTCCGGTTTCCTCCCACAGTCCAAAGATGTGCGGGTTAGGTGGATTGGCCATGCTAAATTGCCCGTAGTGTAAGGTTAATGGGGGGATTGTTGGGTTACGGGTATACGGGTTACGTGGGTTTAAGTAGGGTGATCATTGCTCGGCACAACATCGAGGGCCGAGGGGCCTGTTCTGTGCTGTACTGTTCTATGTTCTATGTTGGCTTATGATGGTTTTGCAATCGCAGTGCCACGTGAGGCAATTCTGAACATTCCCTGATATCAGAATTGGCAGCTCCAAGTCTTTACTTAGTTCAAACTTTCCTGCTCCGTACCCACTTGCAGGCAGGTGCCCCGGCATCAGTTATCACCCCAAGCCATCGCCAATGCTCACCTGGAGCATAAATGGCAGCATTGGCCACCTGGGTCGAATGTCCTATTTCTTCATTGTACATTCAGCCTGACGCCACGGCGGGAGCACATTCAATACTTGGCACTATGGAAGTTCAAGAAGGCGGCTCTCGGCCACCTTCTCAAAAGGCAACAAGAGAAGGTAAAGAAATGATGGCTTTGCATTAATTCTAAGAAGAATAATAATAATCTTTATTATTGTCACAAATAGGCTTACATTAACACAGCAATGAAGTTACTGTGAAAATCCTCTAGTCGTCACACTCTGGCGCCTGTTCAGTTACACAGAGGGAGAATTCAGAATGGCCAATTCACCTAATTGATAAATAGAACTTTTTAAAATCATTTATGCTGTAGGACTGCACCCACCAAGAATTTCCTGCAAAATCTTCAACAGGGATTTGAATTATATAATACCACACACCTTTTAGAAAATGTCAAAGCACTTTATGCAAACTTGATGTGAGATTATTTCTCAGTTTTGTAGCATTAGCCATCCAGACGTCTGCCTTGGTTTTTGCCTCTCAGTTAGGAGATTAAGGGTTTATGCCCCTCCCCAGGGATTTGTATCCATAATCTGGGCTGCAGTGCTGAGCGAGTGCTGTACTGTCGGAGAACTTTCAGATGAGGCAATAAATTGGGGCTCTGCCTGTCCTCTGAGATGAAGATAAAAGAACCCATGAGCCGGATTCTCCGTCGCCGTTGTGTTATGCTTCTTCATGTAGCATAAGCTGCTTCCTTGATGTATACTCTGACAAAGGAAGGTTCAGAATTGGAGAGAGGTTTAACACATTTATTGAACAGTTAACAATACTCCTACTTGAGTTCGACTCTCCTGCTAATCTTGCTACAGTAACTCAATCTAACTAACCAGTCTGCTCTAAGCCATGCGGTGGGTGTGATGCTTCCTGATCTGCCCCTGTCTCTCTGAGTGTCGCCTATGGAAAGAGAAAGAGCCTGTGTGCCCTGTCCTTTCTTTGGGTAGCCCCCTTGTGGTTGTGTCACCTCTAGGTGTGTCTTGACTGCCCATTGGTCGTGTCCTATCTTACTGACCTATTGGTTGTATGTCTGTGTGTCATGATGTCTCTGGTGCTCCCTCTAGTGTTACCTAGTCCTAGTGTATTTACATTAACCCCTTGTGTAACTACGGTGATGCATATCACCACAACCGGGACAACAAGAATGAGTTGCCCTATTGGACAGAGAATCGGGCTTCGGGTGAAAATTGGATTGGCTTCCCAAACGCCATGCTTTGGCCCCCGCTGATGGTGTAAATGAAGTCCACAATGCACCCCGGCAGGTGATGTAGATAAATGCAAATGGGTCTCAATGATCTATTTACCAGGCCCGGCGCCCTATGCTCCGGCCTCCCGTGTTTATCCAATCCCTGTGGCTGGGAACCACACGGACACAGATCGCTCGTGGTCTCAGCAATCATGAACCTGACGTGCGGGGCCTCATGGTAGGCCAAGGGGCAACATTTGGCCCACCGGGATGTTCACCATGCCAGGGTCACACTGGCAGAGCACAGCCGAGGGCCATCCGGCAGCCCCCCCACACCCCCAAGCAATGTACGGCTTGCCCATGCTTCTTGGAGCTGACACCCCCATGTCCCCCATTGGGATCCCTGTATTAGGGGGACCCCCCAGGGACCCCTGTAATAGGGTGACACCCCCCCACAGGACCCCTGCCTCAAGGAAATCCCACTACAGATCCCCCCCCTACACAGACACCTGCCCCACAATCCACCCCCTCCTCTCCCAGAAAAGGGACCTTTATCTGGAAGCTAGAGAGCCATTCAGACAGGAGCTGTGGGAAGCATATAGCTGAATTCTGACCTTGCAGCTCCACCTGTCCATCCCTGCAAGGAGAACAGCTGTGCCTCTGTTTGATTCCCACAGATCCAGTAGCTGCAAGCCATTCAAAGCTTTGGAGTAGTGGTGTGTGATTGACAGCTTGTAAAACCATCTTGATCCATTCATCTCCCATCATGCTTCAGTGCCTAGTTGGTGAAACTGCAATGTTTGAGAAGACTGACCACATCAAAGAGAGGTAAGTGCAGTGAAATCACACACTTGAGTGCTTGGAATGCACTTACACACCTTTGTGATAAAGGTAAGGTAAAGTAAAGGGGGTCAGTTTAGCTCAGTGGGTTAGATGGCTGGCTCTTGATGCGGAGCGATGCTATCAGCGTGGGTTCTATTCCCATAGCAGCTGACGTTATTTATGAAGGCCCCGCCGTGTCATCCTTGCACTCCCCCCCCCGAGGTGTTGTGATCCTCAAGTTAAATCACCACCAGTCAGCTCTCCCCTTCAAAGGGGTCATCTGGGACTATGGCAACTTCACGTTGGACAAAATGGTGTGGTCAGTGTTTACAAACATTGGGGTTTCACCACTAAGACCTCTGAAGCGTGAAAGAATATGAATGGATCAAAGCCGCAGATGGTTTTTATGAGCTGTCAATCACAGACCATGAGTAGAAAGCTATGATTGGCTGCAGAGAGTGGATCTGTGGGCACACGCAGGCACAGCTGCTCAACTTTGAGGACTAGATACGTGGAGCTGAATGTTAACGAACACAGCTATATTGCTTCCCACATGTGTGGGAGGGGGGTCTGTGAATGGGGATGAGTCTTTGCCGGGGGTTCCTTTAGGCAGGGGATCTCTGCCTGGAAGTCCCCTTATTACAGGGGTCCCTGTGGGGGGAGTCCCCCTATTACAGGGGTCCCTGTGGGGGGAGTCCCCCTATTACAGGGGTCCCTGTGGGGGGAGTCCCCCTATTACAGGGGTCCCTGTGGGGGGGCGGTCCCCCTATTACAGTGGTCCCGAGGGCAGCACGGTGGCCTAGTGGTTAGCACAACCGCCTCACGGCGCTGAGGTCCCAGGTTCGATCCCGGCTCTGGGTCACTGTCCGTGTGGAGTTTGCACATTCTCCTCGTGTCTGTGTGGGTTTCGCCCCCACAACCCAAAAATGTGCAGAGTAGGTGGATTGGCCACACTAAATTGCCCCTTAATTGGAAAAAATAATTGGGTAATCTAAATTTAAAAAAAAAATTACAGTGGTCCCTGTGGGGGGAGTCCCCCTATTACAGTAGTCCCTGTGGGGGGTCCCCCTATTACAGGGGTCCCTGTGGGGGGTCCCCCTATTACAGGGGTCCCTGTGGGGGAGTCCCCCTATTACAGGGGTCCCTGTAGGGGGTCCCCCTATTACAGGGGTCCCTGTGGGGGGTCCCCCTATTACAGGGGTCCCTGTGGGGGGGAGTCCCCCTATTACAGGGGTCCCTGTGGGGGGGAGTCCCCCTATTACAGGGGTCCCTGTGGGGGGTCCCCCTATTACAGGGGTCCCTGTGGGGGGTCCCCTTATTGTAGGGGTCCCTGGACGTGGGTCCCCTATTACAGGGGTGCCTGTGGGAGGGGGGGGGTCTTATATCGGGCTCGTGTTGGGGTCCCCCTGTTACAGGGTTCCCTCTATACAGCGGTCCCTGTGGAGGATTCCACTGTTACAGTGGTCTGGGAGGGGGGGGGGGGGGGGTCGGACCATCCCTATACTTGTGGTTGGAGGGGCACCCAGGCAATCCGGGGGTGGGGTGCTGCTGTGTGGTGGAGGAGGCGGGTTGCCTGCTGCGGGACCTCGCTAATACGCCGCCCGCTCACGGCCCCGAAAATGGGATTCCCTGAGAATCCCTCGTACTCCACGCCATCCATTCCACACTGAATTGTATCTTGCTTTCCCGTAAGGGAATCGTAAACTATGCAATTCAGCTCCAGCGGGAGAACACAGGGTGGAAACTTCGGCCTCGCCAGCCCGGCGACACGAAATTCCCATCCGAGGTCAATGCACCTTTACTTAGTCCACGTCCCGCACGTGGCGATCTTACGGCGGGCGGGGCGTTGTCTCCCAAACGGAGAATCCAGCCCCACATCATTGTTTGACAAGATGTGGAGATGCCGGCGTTGGACTGGGGTGGACTCAGTAAGAAGCCTTACAACACCAGGTTAAAGTCTAACAGGTTTGTTTGGAATCATTAGATTTCGGAGCGCAGCTCCTTCCTCAGGTGATGGCAAAGCATGGTAAGGAGTTGCTCCCTGTATTGCACTGAGTAAGACTCACACAGGGTGTTCTGTGCTGTACTATTCTATGTTCTATGTTCTATGTTCCAATTTAGGCGGCTGTGACTGAGCTAATTAATTACACCTCCCAACAGAGGGCAGCAGAGAGAGAAATGTAACAAAATCCTTCGATCTTGTAATAGACTCCAACCCCTCCCCACTTCAGCAACTTATTACATTAAACCCTAAGTTCCTGGAAAACAAAATGACTGTACCAACATGCGCAATATTTAAAATGTAATTTTTATTTGTTTGCATAATTGTTTTACAGCAATCACAATCAAGACATACGTGTCCCGTTGGAGCAGAATGTATAACACAAATAAATAGAAGTATTTTTCTTAAACACAAGGATTAATTTAACGAAAATATAATATGATTGGAAAAATGAAAGAAATAGCGTTTTTCCTTCTTCCTTTGTACACTTAAAAAAATTAATTCATGTGATGTGGGCTTCACTGGCTCAGCCACCATTTATTGCCCATTCCTAATTGTCCTTGAGAAGGTGGTGGTGAGCCGCCTTCTTGAACGGCTGCAGTCCATGTGGTGTAGGTACACCCACAGTGCTGTTAGGGAGGGAGTTCCTGGAGTTTGGCCCAGTGATAGTGAAGGAATAGCGATATATTTCCAAGTCAGGATGATGAGTGACTTGGAGGAGAATTTCCAAGTGCAGTCTTACCAATGCCCTGTCCAGCTGTACCTAGGCCTTCCTACATTTATTCTCCACCTCCCTTGCAATAAACACCAACATTGCATTTGCCTTTCTAATTGCGTGCTGTACCAACATGCTAACGTTTTGTGATTCACAAGCAAGGGTACCCAGATCGCTATTTTGATCACCACTTTGAGCAGCGCGAATCTCGATCCAGCACGTCTTTCGGGACTTGTGGGTGGAAATCGGAGCACCCGAAGGAAACCCACACAGACACAGGGAGAACGTGCAGTCTCTGCACAGACAGTGACCCAAGCCGGGAATCAAGCCCGGGTTCCTGGTGCTGTGAAGCCACAGTGCTAACCACTGTGCTGGTGTGAGTACGGCTGCCTCACAGCTTCAAGGAGCCTGTTTCAATTCCAGTCTCGGGTTACTGTCTGTGTGGAGTCTGCACTTCTTCCACGTGGGTTTCCTCCGGGTGCTCCGGTTTCCTTCCAGTCGAACGACATACAGATTAGGTGGATTGGCCACGCTAAATTTTTTAAAATATAAATTTAGAGTACCCAATTATTTTTTTTTTCCAATTAATTAGCCTGGCCAATCCACCTACCCTGAACATCTTTGGTAGTGGGTGTGAAACCCGCGCAGACACGGGGAGAATGTGCAAACCCCATACGGACAGTGACCCAGAGCCAGGATTGAACCCTCAGCGCCGCAGTCCCAGTCACATGCCACCCCCACCAAGGTCGTTGACCCTTAACTGCCCTTTGAAGTGCTCTAGCAAGCCACTCAGTTCAAGGACAATGACAGATGGACAACGACAGTGAGGCCCTGATGTTAAGAAATACCCAACTCCCAATTCTCATGTGAACTATAAAGGTTGAGACCATGATGGACAGCAGCAAGGAAGTTCTGATGAGCCTTTCTAAAAGACCGGTTTGGCCACAACTGGAGAATTGTGGTCCATTCTGGGCACCGCACTTGAGGGGGCTTTAGAGAGAGTGCAGAAAACATTTGCAAGAATGTTTCCAGGGATGAAGAGTCTCTTGCTGTGCTATAAAACTCGATGACTCTAAGCTGGGGTTATTCTCATTGGACACAATTGAGAATAGGTTTGATGGAAGTGTTCAAAATCATGAGGCGCTCGGACAGAGTCGGCAGAGAGGGAATGTTCCCATTGGGTTGAGACCAGAGGAAACCAGTTTAAGGTGATCGGCTGAAAAACCAAAGGTTAAATGTGGAAAAAGCTTTTTCCACAGCTAGTAATCTAGGATGGGGACTGAGAGTGTGGCTTAGGCAGATCCAAGTGTCGCTTTCAAAAGGGAATTGGATAAATACCTGAGGAGAAATCATCCGCAGGATGACAGCAAGTAGTGGAGGAATGGGGTGAGCTGAGTTGCTTTTGCAGAGACTTGACTCAACTCAATGGAGAAAGTGTTCTCCTTCCATGCGGCACGGTAGCACAGAGGTTAGCACAATTGCTTCACAGCGCCAGAGTCCCCGGTTCGATTCCCGGCTTGGGTCACTGTCTGTGCGGAGTCTGCACGTTCTCCCCGTGTCTGCGTGGGCTGCCTCCGGATTCCTCCCACAAGTCCCGAAAGACGTGCTGTTAGGTGATTTGGAAATTCTGAATTCTCCCTCCGTATCCACGAACAGGCGCCGGAATGTGGCGACTAAGGTGATTTTCACAGTAACTTCATTGCAGTGTTAATGTAAGTCTACTTGTGACACTAATAAAGGTTATTATTATTATAACCCCTCCGTGATCCTATTCGAATCTGATTCTCTTCAGATCTGTGGAACTATTTTTCCTGCACTTTTCACCAAGCTACATTTGTCTAATGACTCAATGCACAGTTATGACAGCTTCTGAACAGTTTGTCAAAGAGAAGATTAAAAATTAAACATACAACTCATTAACATGATTTATTAACTATTGTTATGCCAATAGTTATCTGTCCACAAGCAGCATTGAAATCCCAATCATTTCACCATGACTTACTCTATAGATTAGCAATCAGACCGACAAACTTGCAGCTTGCTGGTAACATAACTGCTGAACAGCAATTAATGAATGAAAGAAAAAATGCTGGTAAATCTCAGCAGGTCTGGCAGCATCTGTAGGGAGAGAAAAGAGCTAATGTTTCGAGTCCAATGACTCTTTGCCGAAGCTAACAAACAGAGAAAGATGTCATAGCCACAGAAACAGAGGGAAACCGGGTGTTAATAGCCACAGAAACCAAGGGGAAAGAGTGCTAATGGCAGTCCCCAGAGAGAACAAAAGATGTGAAAGGCCAAACAGCAGAGAAACATCAGAGGGTGAACTGTAAATGTGGGGGGAGGGGAAGGGAGAAGCAAAGAGGAGAAAGGTTAAGGGAAGATGGATAAGACTGGGGGGGGGGGGGTGTTAAATATGTATTACGAAATACAGAAATGGTAAAAGACAGTTAAAATGAAATGGGATGAAAAAAAATGGGTCGGGGTGGGGTACAGCTGATCATCTGAAGTTGTTGAATTCGATGTTGAGACCGGAAGGCTGTAGCGTGCCTAACCGGAAGATGAGATGTTGTTCCTCCAGTTTGCGTTGAGCTTCACTGGAACATTGCAGCAGGCCAAGAACAGACATGTGGGCATGGGAGCAGGGTCTATTGTTAAAATGGCAAGCAACAGGAAGGTCAGGGTCCTGAATGCGGACAGACCGAAGATGCTCAGCAAAGCGATCCCCCAGTCTGTGTTTGGTCTCTCCGATATAGAGGAGACCACATTGGGAGCAGCGAATGCAATAGACCAGATTGAAAGAGATGCAAGTGAAACGCTGCTTAATCTGGAATGAGTGTTTTGGGCCTGGGATGTGAAGCATGGAAGTGGTAAAGGGGCAGGTGTTACACCTTCTGCGATTGCATGGGAAGGTGCCACGGGTGACGGGAGAGGTACTGGGTATGGTGGAGGAGTGGACTAGATTGTCTCGGAGGGAACGATCTCTGCGGAATGCTGACAGAGGGAGTGAAGGGAAGATGTGTTTGGTGGTAGCATCACCCTGGAGTTGGCAAAAATGGTGGAGGATTATACTTTGCATACGGAGGCTGGTGGGATGAAATGTGAGAACGAGGGGGACTTTATCCTTGTTCTGGGAGGGAGGGGAGGGGGCGAGGGTAGTGATGCGGGAGATGGACCGCACACTGTTGAGGGCCCTGTCCACAACTATCGATGGGAAATCACGGTCGAGGAAGAAGGAACACATTTTCGAAGCACCATTTTGGAAAGTGGCATCATCGGAACAAATGCGACGGAGGCGAAGGAGTTGAGAGAAAGGGATGGAGTCCTTACAGGGTGTAGGGTACGAAGAGCTGTAGTCCAGATAGCTGTGGGAGTCAGTGGGCTTGTAGTGGATATTAGTAAATAGTCTATTGCCGGAAATGGAGACAGAAAGATCAAGGAAGGGAAGGGAGATGGTCTGAGATGGACCAGGTGAAAGTGATGGAGGGGTGGAAACTGGAAGCGAAGTTGATGAATTTTTCCAGCTCCGGGCGAGAGCATGACGCGGCACCAAAATAGTCATCAATGTATCAGTAAAGGAGTTGTGGGAGGGGCCCGGATAGGCCTGGAACAAGGAAAGTTCCACATACTCCATAAAAAGGCAAGCGTAGCTAGGACCCATTGCTACATCTTTGATTTTGAGAAAGTGGGATGAGTTAAAGGAGAAGTTGTTGAGAGATAGAACGAGTTCAGCCAGACGGCGGAGAGTGGTGGTAGATGGGAATTGTCCGGGTCTCTTTTCAAGAAAGAAGTGAAGAGCTCTCAGACCATCCTGGTGTGGGATGGAGATGTAGAGAGATTGCACATCCATGGTGAATAGAAGGCGGTTAGGGCCCAGGATGGCTTGAGAGCTCTTCGCTTCTTTCTCAAAAAGAGTTCTCACATTTCATCCCACCAGCCTCCGTATGTAAAGCACAATCCTCCGCCATTTTCACCAACTCCAGCGTGATGCCACCACCAAACACATCTTCCCTTCACTCCCCCTGTCAGCATTCCGCAGAGACCATTCCCTCCGAGATAATCTAGTCCACTCCTCCACCATATCCTGTACCTCTTCCATCACCCATGGCACCTTCCCATGCAATCGTAGAAGGTGTAACACCTGCCCCTTTACCTCATCCATGCTTCACATCCCAGGCCCAAAACACTCATTCCAGGTTAAGCAGCGTTTCACTTGCATCTCTTCCAATCTGGTCTACTGCATTCGCTGCTTCCAATGTGGTCTCCTCTATATCAGAGAGACCAAACGCAGACTGGGCGATCGCTTTGCTGAGCATCTTCGGTCTGTCCGCATTCAGGACCCTGACCTTCCCGTTGCTTGCCATTTTAACAAAAGACACTACTCCCATGCCCACATGTCTGTCCTTGGCCTGCTGCAATGTTCCAGTGAAGCGCAACGCAAACTGGAGGAACAACATCTCATCTTCCGGTTAGGCACGCTACAGCCTTCCGGTCTCAACATCGAATTCAACAACTTCAGATGATTAGCCCCACCTCGACCCATTTGTTTTCATCCCATTTCATTTTAACTGCCTTTTACCATTTCTGTCTTTCTTAATACATATTTAACACCCCCCCCCCCCACCCACCCCCAATCTTATCCACCTTTCCTTAACCTTTCTCCTCTTTGCTTCCCCCTTCCCCTCCCCCCACATTTACAGTTCACCCTCTGATATTAGTTTATCTGCTGTTTGGCCTTTCACATCATTTGTCCTCTCTGGGGACTGCCATTAGCACCCTTTCCCCATGCTTTCTGTGGCCATCAGCACCCGGTTTCCCTGGGTTTCTGTGGCTATGACTCATCTTTCATTCTCACTCCACAGTATAAATATTTCCCACTTTCTCTGTCTGTTAGCTTTGACAAAGAGTCATCAGACTCGGAAGGTTAGCTCTTTTCTCTCCCGACAGATGCTGCCAGACCTGCTGAGATTTTCCAGCATTTTCTCTTTCGTTTCAGATTCCAGCATCCGCAGTAATTTGCTTTTAATTAATGAATGATACTCTGCCAAGGAAGGGACTGTTTTGAAACTCAACATGGTTGAATGAGTCAGTAACCTCAACAGCCCCATCTATACATAAACCTCTTTGAACTGGCTGTATAAATGCTGGGGAACTGAATTGGATATTATATTTTCTTGCATTGCTCAGGAATGTAGTGAAGTAAATAACCAATTATGTTTACATTGCACCTTTAATGTGGTATGGTGTCCCAAGACATTTTAATGATAATCACAGCCAAATTGGCACCAAAGGGGAGGACATTAGGACAAGTGATCAAAGGTTTGGTCAAAGAGGTAAGTCCAAAGGAGCGTAGTCAAGGGAAGGCGATAGAGGAACAGGAACATGGCAGCACGGTAGCACGGTGGTTAGCACTGTGGCTTCACAGCGCCAGGTCCCAGGTTCGATTCCCGGCTGGGTCATTGTCTGTGCGGTTTCTGCACATTCTACCCGTGTCTGTGTGGGCTTCCTCCAGTTTCCTCCCATAAGTTCCGAAAGACATGCTTGTTAGGTAATTTGGACATTCTGAATTCTCCCTCTGTGTACCCGAACAGGCGCCGGAATGTGGCGACTTGTAATTTTCGCAGTAACTTCATTGCAGTGTTAATGTAAGCCTACTTGTGACAGTAAAGATTATTTTAAAAAATTATTTTTTAAAAATGGCTTTTAGCCTCTGAAACTTGTTCCGCCATTCGATAAGATTGTTATGGGCCAGGGTTTAGAGAACTCCAAAGTATATTATGGAGATCACCTGACCCATGACTTTTACTAGATTGTGGTATGGGGAGCACATGGCCCACTCTACAGGTGTAGTACAGCAGGAATGTTTTATTTTATTTTAAAAAAATTAATTTAGAGTACCCAATTAATTTTTTCCAATTAAGGGGCAATTTAGTGTGGCCAATCCACCTACCCTGAACATCTTTGGATTGTGGGGGTGAGACCCACGCAAACACGGGGAGAACGTGCAAACTCCACATGGAGAGTGACCCAGAGCCGGGATCGAACCTGGGACCTCGGCGCCGTGAGGCAGGAGGGCTAACCCACTGCGCCACCGTGATGCCCGCACAGCAGAAATCTAAAAGTATTTTTTAAAGCAAAACAATGTTTATTCTATGAACTCAGTTAAACTTTTTAAAACATAGTGAACATCTTAGCAATCATCAATTAAAATACACCCCCCAAAGAATACAACACTCTAAGCAATCCTTAAACTTTTCTTTTGCCATCCATAAGACAAAAACCTTTTTTACAGAAGCACTTCAGGTTTGAATTCTCTACTGAGAGCAGTTATCACTCTGAATTCAGCAAATGATCTAGAGATAGTCTTTAAATGGCAGAAAGATCAAAATTACACCTTCTTTGGCTGGCTGCAGCTCCAACACTAAAACAAAACTAAAATAAACACAGGCACACCCAACCTTTTCCTCAAAGCGAAACTAAAAAGCAGAGCCAGAGCTCAGCTCTTCCCACACTCTGACATCACTGCAGCCACTTGAGCAGACAAACATTTCTTAAAGTGACATTCCCACGACAAGATCACTGCTGACCAGTGACTTAATTTCATATTCCTGCCTTTGCTCTGTATCCTTTACTTTGGAAAACAACAATCAAATCAACCCTCAACCTTTTAAATTTCAGATAATACAACCCAAGCTTGTGTAATCACTTCTCATAATTTAGCCCGTTGGAGTCCAGGTGTCATTCTTGTAAACTTACGTTGCTCTCCCTCAAATGTATCCTTCCTAAGATGTGTTGCCCAGAATTGCTCTCAGTACTCCAGGTGTGGTCTCACCAAGTTTTTAGAATTATAGAATCACTACAGTGCAGAAAGAGGCCATTCGACCAATTGGGTCTGCACCAATCCTCTGAAAGAGCATCCTACCTAAGCCTACTCCCAACCCTAACCTTGTAAACACACCTAACATGCACATCTTTAGATCATGAAGGGACAATTTTTCACATGGCCTTTTCCTCTAACCTGCACATCTTTGGACTGTGGGAGGAAACCGGAGCACCCGGAGGAAACCCACGCAGACACGGGGAGAACGTTCAAACTCCAAGCTGACAGTGACCTAAGGCTGAAATTGAACCTGGACCCCTGGTTTGACAAAGGGTCATCTGGACTCGAAACGCTAGTTATTTTCTCTCCCTGCAGATGCTGCCGGACCTGCTGAGATTTTCCAGCATTTTCTCCTTGGTTTCAGATTCCAGCATCCGCAGTAATTTGCTTTTATTTTTTACACACCAAAGCCATCCTTACCAAGAAAACAGAGAGCATCACAACAGCTACAATGTTGGCGGAAAGGGAACCGGAGGTGCAGGAGATGGAATTTGAGGAATGCAAAGTCTTCGGAGGAATGTCAGATTGGAGGGCGTGACAGAGATAAGGAGACGTGAGACCATGAGAGGTTTTGAACACCAGGCTAAGGGGTTTGAGGTACTGGAGCACAGGGGGTAACGCTGGACAGGACAGGTGGCAGCAGAGTTTGGGATGAGCTCAAGTTTATGAAACAACAACAACCAAACTGAAGCTAAACCCAGGGTCTCTCAGAGTCTTCAGCTTGTCATGATAACAGCCACTAACATATTGCTATTTGGTGTTGTTGTTCACCTTATAACTCAGTTCTCTATTTGTCCACCATTAATTTTCAAATATTATTCCTTTGTGGGGGACCACACCCAAGTAAATATTGTGGGACTTTATGGATTCCTAGCCGATTGACATTACCGCTATAGACACCCATATTGTTGTTATAGAACATACAGTGCAGAAGGAGGCCATTCGGCCTATCGAGTCTGCACCCACCCACTTAAGCCCTCACTTCCACCCGATCCCCGTAACCCAATAACCCCTCCTAACCATTTTGAACACTAAGGGCAATTTATCATGGCCAATCCACCTAACCTGCACGTCTTTTGGACTGTGGGAGGAAACTGGAGCACCCGGAGGAAACCCACGCAGGCATGGGGAGAACGTGCATACGCCGCACAGACAGTGACCCAGCGGGGAAACGAACCTGAGACCCTGGCGCTGTGAAGCCACAGTGCTATCCACTTGTGCTACCGTGCTGCCCAAGTAACTCTTGAAGTAACTTTTGGCAAAGTGAGGGTGTATTGAAAAACAAGACGTCAGCATGCTTCTCCTTTAAGATTCTATCAATTATTGAATGCCAACATTTTCAATTGGAGCAAAAAATTTCATTTTAAGGCTCGAGAAATATCACATTCAACCTTTCTGCTTCTCATACGTTCACGTCTTCCTCCAAAATAACTGTAGGAATTTTGGGTACAGCTGCACATTATGATTACTTGTTTTTGCATGTCCTAAGTTTATAATTAGGATGATCCCTGAGTGGGTGGCATTTTTGGAAGCCAGGTTTCTGCATTGGCATGTATGGACAAACCACAGCAAAAGTTAAAACCAATTACTAATATATTGCATAACATCGCTGAAGGTTAAGTGAATGTCTTTGGTGTGCAAAATAGGTCACATCTTGCCGAAGTGGGACATCTTGAGGCATGCCCATGTTGATTAGAACTGTTTTCTGGCAACCTCCTGCTCGGAAATGTCTGAGCCGCCACTCGCTGCGAGTGCAGGTTGATAATGGAACAGTGAGGGCGCTGGAGCGTCTGGGGCCTAATGCTCGGCTGACCAGTAGTCCATCTCCCTAACCGATGAGATTTAAGGATCGGGAGAGTAACGGGAATGATGCCAAAGGGAATGGGATGAATTAGAGTCAAATCAGGAGCCAAACGATCAAATTAAGCGGCAAAGGGAAGAAAAAGGAAGCAATTTTAAAACAGAAAAAGAAAACAATGCTGGAATGCGGCTGAACAATTTAAATTGCTCCGTTCCTGGGCTGTTGAGGCGTTCATTGACATTACATCAGCAATTAACACGTCATTAGAAGGGTGCTTGTACAATTCATTACCAGCTTTAACTTTGTGGAGTTTAAAGGGCAATTAATGTGAAATACCACCAAGTTCTCAAAAATAAGATGAAGGCTGAGTACGAGGTGCCATTGATGTGACACGGACCCTGGAGCAGAGTCAATCAACCAGAAAATTAGAGGCATCTGCAGTTTGTGGGGTATTGCTTCATCCCCTGAACTTTCTGGTTATTTGTTCATTGATAAAGGCTGATGTTGTCAACACTTTAGTTTTGTTAATTCAGTAAGAATTAGCAAAATGTTACACCTCAGTAAGTTCTTGCGTTTACTCAAATGATGGTTATCTTTTGTTTGACATTTTTGGAACCTTATTCGAACAGAATATCCAGGATCGTAGGAACAACCATTCAGCCCCTTTAACCTGTTCTGCCATTCGGTTAGATCATATGGTTGGTCCATATCTAAGCTCCATCTGCCCACTTTGACTCTTTAACCCTTAATCCCCTTGAAGAACAAAAATCTATCAATCTTAGGTTTTAAATTGTAATTCGTGGGGTAGGTGGAGAGAGAAAGTGAGTGGGGGGGAGAGAGGTAGAAAAAGACTTCCCGATTCCCACTATTTTCTGCGTTAGCATTTATTGACATCACCCCTGAATGGTTTAGCCCTAATTTGAAGATTATTCCCATCTTGTTCTGGATATCCTCCATCAGAAGAAATAATTGGTGATGCTGTTTTCCCTGGGTGTTCTCAGCATTGACTCCAGGCCCCATAATGCCAGATCAAACATGGGCAAGGAAACTTGCTGCTGATCACCGCTGACTGCACCATCTCAGCCAATGAATGTTGAACCATGTTAACACCAATTGGTAGAGGCACTGAGGGTGGCAAGTGCATAGAATTTAATCTGAATGGGAGACATCAATGTCCATCCCGAGTGGCTCGGTAGCACCGTTGCTGACTGAGCCTTGAAGGACGTAACTGCCAGACTAGACCTACAGAAGGTGGTGTGAACACCACAAGAGGGAAAAAACCTACTTGACCTCATCCTCACTAACCTATCTCTCTTGGATGCATCTGTTCATGACAGTATCTGGAGGAGTGATCTCCTTGTGAAGAAGAAGCCATCTTCACAATCAGGACACTCCCATTATGTTGTGTGACCCTATCAGAATGTCAAAAAGCAAATTACTGCGGATGCTGGAATCTGAAACGAAAGGGGAAATGCTGGAAAATCTCAGCAGGTCCAGCAGCATCTGTAGGGAGAGAAAAGAGCTAATGTTTGGAGTCCGATGACTCTTTGTCAAAGCTTTGACAGATGCTGCCAGACCTGCTGAGCATTTTCTCTTTCCGATCAGAATGTGAAATGGGATAGATTCAGGATGGATCGAGCTACTCAAAACTGGGCCTTCAGCAGCCGCAGAATTGTTTACACCTGCAATCTGTAATCTAACAGAATCATAGAATTTACAGTGCAGAAGGAGGCCATTTGGCCCATCGAGCCTGCATCGTCCCTACCCAAGCCCACACCTCCACCCTATCTTCGTAACCCCAACTAACCTTTCTTTTGGACACTAAGGGCAGTTTATCATGGCCAATCCACCTAATCTGCACATCTTTGGATCATGTGAGGAAACCGGAGCACCCGGAGGAAACCCACACAGACACGGGGAGAACGTGCAGACTCTGCACAGACAGTGACCCAAGCCGCAAATCGAACCTGGAACCCTGGCGCTGTGCTAACCACTGTGCTGCCGTGGCTCAGCATATCCCTCACTCCACCATTACTACCAAGCAAGGGATCGACCCTGGGCCAATGAAGAGTGCAGGAGGATATGCCAGGAGCAGCACGAGGCATACCCACAAATGAGATGCCAATCTGCTGCAGCTATAACGCAGGATGATAAGCATGCTAACCAGCATGCTAAAGACAGAGCATAACCAATATGTCAGATCAAAGCTGTACAGTCCTGCCACATCCAGCCATCAATCATGGTGGACAATTCACCAACTCATGGAGGAGGAGGCTCCACAGATATCCCCATCCTCAATCAAGGGAGAGCCCAGAACACCTGTGCAAAAGATAAGGCTGAAGCATTTTCAACAATCTTTAGCCAGTAGTGTTACGTGGACGATGCATCTCGGTCTCCTCCTGATGCCCCAGCTTCATAGATGCCAGTCTTTAACCAATTTGATTCGCTCCATGCGATATCAAGAAATGCTGAAGGCACTGGACACTGCAAAGTACATGGGCCCTGACAATATCCCAGCAATAGTACCGAAGACTTGTGCTCCAGAACTTGCCGCACCCCTAGCCAAGCTGTTCCAGTCCAGCTACAACACTGGCATCTACCCGGCAATGTGGAAAATTGCCCAGGTGTGTCCCGACACAAGAAATAGGAAATATCCTATGTCCGATCCATAAATCCAACCCTGTCAAATATCGCCCCCTCAGTCTACACTCGATCATCAGTAAAGTGATGGAGGGAGTCATCAACAGAGCTGTCAAGTGGCACTTAATCAGACAAAACCTGCTCACTGATGATCAGTTTGGATCCTGCTGGTGGCAGCTCCTGACCTCATTATAACCTTGGGCCAAACATGGACTAAAGAGTTAAACTCGAGAAATGAGGTGAGAGTGACTGCCCTTGGCATCACGGCAGCATTTGACCGAGTATGACATCAAGAGGCCCGAGCTAAACTGGAGTCAATGATGGAAAACCCTCCTCTGGTTGGTGTCATACCTGACACCAAGGAAGGTGGTTGTGGTTATTCAAAGTCAATCTCCTCAGTCCCAGGACATCACTGCAGGAGTCCCTCAGGGGAGTGTAGTAGGCCCAACCATCTTCAGCTGCTCCATCAATGACCTTCCTTCCATCATAAGGTCAGGAATGGGGATGTTCACTGATGATTTCACAATGTTCAGCACAATTCGTGTCTCCTCAATTGAAACAGTCTGTGTCCATTTGAACAAGATGTGGACAACATTCAGGCTTGGACTGATAAATGGTCAGTAATGATGTGGAAATGCCGGCGTTGGACTGGGGTGGACACAGTATGAAGTCTTACAACACCAGGTTAAAGTCTAACAGGTTTGTTTTGAATCACTAGCTTTCGGAGCACAGCTCCTTCTTCATTCACCTGAAAGCTAGTGATTCGAAACAAACCTGTTGGACTTTAACCTGGTGTAGTAATAATCATGCCACACAAGTGCCAGGTAATGACTACCTCCAACAAAAGAGTCTAACCATCATTCCGTGACATTCAATGGCATTACCATTGCTGAAACCCGACCTATCAACATCCTGGGGATTACCATTGACTAGAAACTGAACTATTCTAGCCAGAACCAGCAGAGGGCAGCAGAGCAGAGCTACTGATCAGCTGTTCTGGGGGAATTTGCATACGTGCAGTGCGGTCAGCCTAAGTTGAAGGTGAACCTGCGAAGAAGACCCAAGGAGTTTGAGTAAAGGCAGGCAACCAGCAGAGGGCAGCAGAGCAGAGCTACTGATCAGCTGTTCTGGGGGAATTTGCATACGTGCAGTGCGGTCAGCCTAAGTTGAAGGTGAACCTGCGAAGAAGACCCAAGGAGTTTGAGTAAAGGCAAGCAACCAGCAGAGGGCAGCAGAGCAGAGCTACTGATCAGCTGTTCTGGGGGAATTTGCATACGTGCAGTGAGGTCAGCCTAAGTTGAAGGTGGTTTGTGGAGGGGCTGTTGGCAAGTGACAGTTAAACCCGAAACACTTTGTGAGTGTTTCCCACCCTACCTCCTCCTCTAACCAACCCCCCCACCCCACGGTGGTTGGGAAGCGGGAGCAGGGGCCTGTCGTGAAGGTGAGTGAGTGCCTTTAAATTTGCTTACCTTTCAGCGGGATCAGGGTTTGAGATAATATCAGGTAAGCTCTTCCTTTCTTTTTCTTTTTCTTGTTTTTTTTTTAATCTAGAGGGGATGTCAGGGAAGGCAGTACAATGCTCCTCCTGCAGAATGTTTGAGGTGAGGGACGCCGTCAGTGTCCCTGCTGATTTCATCTGTGGGAAGTGCACCCAACTCCAGCTCCTCAAAAACCGTGTTAGGGACCTGGAGCTTGAGCTGGATGAACTTCGGATCATTCGGGAGGCAGAGGGGGTCATAGATAGGAGCTTCAGGGAAGTAGTTACACCAAAGACTGGAGATAGATGGGTAACTGTAAGAGGGACTGGGAAGAAGCAGTCAGTGCAGGGACCCCCTGCGGTCGTTCCCCTGAGTAACAAGTATACCGTTTTGGATACTTGTGGGGGGGACGACTTACCAGGGGTAAGCCATGGGGTACGGGCCTCTGGCACGGAGTCTGTCCCTGTTGCTCAGAAGGGAAGGGGGGAAAGGAGTAGAACATTAGTAATTGGGGACTCAATAGTCAGGGGCAAAGATAGGAGATTTTGTGGGAGCGAGAGAGACTCACGTTTGGTATGTTGCCTCCCAGGTGCAAGGGTACGTGATGTCTCGGATCGTGTTTTCCGGGTCCTTAAGGGGGAGGGGGAGCAGCCCCAAGTCGTAGTCCACATTGGCACTAACGACATAGGTAGGAAAGGGGACAAGGATGTCAGGCAGGCCTTTAGGGAGCTAGGATGGAAGCTCAGAGCGAGAACAAACAGAGTTGTTATCTCTGGGTTGTTGCCCGTGCCACGTGATAGTGAGATGAGGAATAGGGAGAGAGAGCAATTAAACACGTGGCTACAGGGATGGTGCAGGCGGGAGGGATTCAGATTTCTGGATAACTGGGGCTCTTTCTGGGGAAGGTGGGACCTCTATAGACAGGATGGTCTACATCTGAACCTGAGGGGCACCAATATCCTGGGGGGGAGATTTGTTAGTACTCTTTGGGGGGGTTTAAACTAATTCAGCAGGGGCATGGGAACCTGGATTGTAGTTTTGGGGTGCGAGAGATTGAGAGTAGAGAGGTCAGGAGCACAGTTTTGACTTCGCAGGAGGGCGGCAGTGTTCAGGTCTGTGGTTTGAAGTGTGTCTATTTCAATGCCAGGAGTATACGAAATAAGGTAGGGGAACTGGCAGCATGGGTTGGTACCTGGGACTTCGATGTTGTGGCCATTTCAGAGACATGGATAGAGCAGGGACAGGAATGGTTGTTGCAGGTTCCGGGGTTTAGGTGCTTTAGTAAGGTCAGAGAAGGGGGCAAAAGAGGGGGAGGTGTGGCGCTGCTAGTCAAGGACAGTATTACGGTGGTAGAAAGGATACAAGATGGGGACTCTTCTTCCGAGGTAGTATGGGCTGAGGTTAGAAACAGGAAAGGAGAGGTCACCCTGTTGGGAGTTTTCTATAGGCCACCTAATAGTTCTAGAGATGTAGAGGAAAGGATGGCGAAGATGATTCTGGAAAAGAGCGAAAGTAACAGGGTAGTTGTTATGGGAGACTTTAACTTTCCTAATATTGACTGGAAAAGATATAGTTCGAGTACATTGGATGGGTCGTTCTTTGTACAATGTGTGCAGGAGGGTTTTCTGACACAATATGTTGACAGGCCAACAAGAGGTGAGGCCACTTTGGATTTGGTTTTGGGTAATGAACCAGGACAGGTATTAGATCTGGAGGTAGGTGAACACTTTGGAGACAGTGACCACAATTCCGTGACCTTTACGTTAGTGATGGAAAGGGATAAGTATACCCCGCAGAGCAAGAGTTATAGCTGGGGGAAGGGCAATTATGATGCCATTAGACATGACTTAGGATGTGTTGGTTGGAGAAGTAGGCTGCAAGGGTTGGGCACACTGGATATGTGGAGCTTGTTCAAGGAACAGCTATTGCATGTTCTTGATAAGTACGTACCAGTCAGGCAGGGAGGAAGGGGTCGAGCGAGGGAACCGTGGTTTACCAAAGAAGTGGAATCTCTTGTTAAGAGGAAGAAGGAGGCCTATGTGAAGATGAGGCGTGAAGTTTCAGTTGGGGCGCTTGATAGTTACAAGGAAGCGAGGAAGGATCTAAAGAGAGAGCTGAGACGAGCAAGGAGGGGACACGAGAAGTCTTTGGCAGGTAGGATCAAGGAAAACCCAAAAGCTTTCTATAGGTATGTCAGGAATAAAAGAATGACTAGGGTAAGAGTAGGGCCAGTCAAGGACAGTGGTGGGAAGTTGTGTGTGGAGGCTGAGGAGATAAGCGAGATACTAAATGAATACTTTTCGTCAGTATTCACTCAAGAAAAAGATAATATTGTGGAGGAGAATGCTGAGACCCAGGCTATTAGAATAGATGGCATTGAGGTGCATAGGGAAGAAGTGTTGGCAATTCTGGACAAGGTGAAAATAGATAAGTCCCCGGGGCCGGAGGGGATTTATCCTAGGATTCTCTGGGAAGCCAGGGAAGAGATTGCTGAGCCTTTGGCTTTGATTTTTAGGTCATCATTGGCTACAGGAATAGTGCCAGAGGACTGGAGGATAGCAAATGTGGTCCCTTTGTTCAAGAAGGGGAGTAGAGATAACCCCGGTAACTATAGGCCGGTGAGCCTAACGTCTGTGGTGGGTAAAGTCTTGGAGAGGATTATAAAAGATACGATTTATAATCATCTAGATAGGAATAATATGATTAGGGATAGTCAGCATGGTTTTGTGAAGGGTAGGTCATGCCTCACAAACCTTATCGAGTTCTTTGAGAAGGTGACTGAACAGGTAGACGAGGGTAGAGCAGTTGATGTGGTGTATATGGATTTCAGTAAAGCGTTTGATAAGGTTCCCCACGGTCGGCTATTGCAGAAAATACGGAGGCTGGGGATTGAGGGTGATTTAGAGATGTGGATCAGAAATTGGCTAGTTGAAAGAAGACAGAGAGTGGTAGTTGATGGGAAATGTTCAGAATGGAGTTCAGTTACGAGTGGCGTACCACAAGGATCTGTTCTGGGGCCGTTGCTGTTTGTCATTTTTATAAATGACCTAGAGGAGGGCGCAGAAGGATGGGTGAGTAAATTTGCAGACGACACTAAAGTCGGTGGAGTTGTAGACAGTGCGGAAGGATGTTGCAGGTTACAGAGGGACATAGATAAGCTGCAGAGCTGGGCTGAGAGGTGGCAAATGGAGTTTAATGTGGAGAAGTGTGAGGTGATTCACTTTGGAAAGAATAACAGGAATGCGGAATATTTGGCTAATGGTAAAATTCTTGGTAGTGTGGATGAGCAGAGGGATCTCGGTGTCCATGTACATAGATCCCTGAAAGTTGCCACCCAGGTTGATAGGGTTGTGAAGAAGGCCTATGGTGTGTTGGCCTTTATTGGTAGAGGGATTGAGTTCCGGAGCCATGAGGTCATGATGCAGCTGTACCAAACTCTGGTACGGCCGCATTTGGAGTATTGCGTACAGTTCTGGTCGCCTCATTATAGGAAGGACGTGGAAGCTTTGGAACGGGTGCAGAGGAGATTTACCAGGATGTTGCCTGGTATGGAGGGAAAATCTTATGAGGAAAGGCTGATGGACTTGAGGTTGTTTTCGTTAGAGAGAAGAAGGTTGAGAGGTGACTTAATAGAGGCATACAAAATGATCAGAGGGTTAGATAGGGTGGACAGCGAGAGCCTTCTCCCGCGGATGGAGGTGGCTAGCACGAGGGGACATAGCCTTAAATTGAGGGGTAATAGATATAGGACAGAGGTCAGAGGTGGGTTTTTTACGCAAAGAGTGGTGAGGCCGTGGAATGCCCTACCTGCAACAGTAGTGAACTCGCCAACATTGAGGGCATTTAAAAATTTATTGGATAAGCATATGGATGATAAGGGCATAGTGTAGGTTAGATGGCCTTTAGTTTTTTTTTCCATGTCGGTGCAACATCGAGGGCCGAAGGGCCTGTACTGCGCTGTATCGTTCTATGTTCTATGTTCTATATAAAGACTGTGGCTAAGGAGGTCAGAGGCTAGGAATCCTGTGGCAAATAACTCACCTGCTGTCTCCCCAAAGCCTATTCACCACCTACAGGATATAAGTGAGGAGTGTGAAGGGAATAATCCTTACTTGCCTGGATGAGTGCAGCTTCAACAACACTCAAGAAGCTCAACACCATCCAGGATAAAGCAGCCCGCTTAATCGGCACTCCATTCCCCACTTCAAACATTTACCATCTGCACCAGGGACTTATAGTGGCAGCAGAATGTACCAGCTACAAGATTCACTGCAGGAATGCATTGAAGCTCCTTTAGTAGCAACTAGAAGGACAAGGATGGAAGACATGTGAGGACACCACTACGTGCAAGCTCCGCCAAGCCATAATTCATCTTGGCTTGGATCTATATCACCGTTCCTTCACTATCGCAGGGCCAAAAGTCTGGAACTCCGTCTCTAATAGCACTGTGGTGTACCAAAACCACATGGACTGCAGTGGTTCCAAAAGGCAGCTGACAACCACCTTCGCGAGGGCAATCAGGGATGGACAGGGCAGCACGGTGGCGCAAGTGGTTAGCACAGTTGCCTCACGGCGCTGAGGTCCCAGGTTCGATCCCGGTCCTGGATCACTGTCTGTGTGGAGTTTGCACATTCTCCCCGTGTTTGCATGGATTTTGCTCCCACAACCCAAAGGTGTGCAGAGTAGGTGGATTGGCCATGCTAAATTGCCCCTTAATTTGAAAAAATGAATTGGATACCCTAAAAGAAAAAAAGAGATGGACAATAAATGCTAGACAAATAATATTTTTTTTTGCTACCAAAGTGGATAACTTTGCATTTATCCAAATTATACTGCATCTGTCATTCATTTGCCCACTCACTTGTCCAAATCACATTGAAACATCTTTGCATTCTCCTCACAGCTTGAACTTCCACCCAACTTTGTGTAATCTGCAAATTTGGAGATCTTACGATTGTTTTCCCCCTCATCTCAATCATTAATATATATTGTGAATAGCTGGGGTCCCAGCACCGATCCCTGTGGTCCCCCATTAGTCACTGCCTGCCAATTTGAAAAAGACCCGTTAATTCCCACTCTTTGTCTCCTGTCTGCCAACCACGTTTCCACCCAGCTCAGTAAACTACCCACCATCCCGTACGCTTTAATTTCACACGCTAATCTCTTATGCGGCACTTTGTCGCAAACCTTCTGAAAGTCCAAATATACCACATCCACTGGCTCCCCCTCGTCATGGCTTTATCCCTTCCTCTATATAAATACAATTGTTATCATCAAAGCAGATTTTTACAGTGTGAAATCAGAATTTGGTCCAAAATAATTTTCCTGTGTCTATTTCTAGGTTGCATTTATATTACTCTCTTCTTCCCTTTTTAAAAATAAATTTAGAATACCCAATTAATTTTTTCCAATTAAGGGGCAATTTAGTGTGGCCAATCCACCTACCCTGCACATCTTTGGGTTGTGGGGGCAAAACCCACCCAAACATGGGGAGAATGTGCAAACTCCACACGGACAGTGACCCAGAGCCGCGATCGAACCTGGGACCTCGGCGCCGTGAGGCAGCAGTGCTAACCCACTGTGCCATGACATGTGCATTTAGTCAATGAACCCTGAGGCTGGTGAAGAAGACAAGCAAAAGGAAATTAAGCCACATACATCTACATTTGTTTGTAGGTCCAATCGTCAGAATTAAAAAAGGTGCCTGGGTGAAGTAGTTTGGACTGATTATAAATACCTTTTTTTCATGAATGGGAGGCAGACATTATTGGCTGGGCCAGCATTTACTGCCCATCTTGTCTGCCGTTGAACTGAGTTTGCTTGCGAGACCATTTGTCAACCACATTGCTGTGGGTCCGGGGTCACATGCCAGGCCAGGTAAGGGCAACAGATTTCCTTTCCCAAAGGGCATTAGTGAACCAGGTGGGTTTTACATAAGAACAAGGAGCAGGAGTAGGCCATCTGGCCCCTCGAGCCTGCTCCGCCATTCAATGAGATCAAGGCTGATCTTCTGTGGACTCAGCTCCACTTTCCGGCCCGATCACCATAACCCTTAATCCCTTTATTTTTCAAAAAACTATCGATCTTTATCTTAAAAACATTCAATGAAAGAGCCTCTACTGCTTCACATGGCAAGGAATTCCATAGATTCACAACCCTTTGGGTGAAGAAGTTCCTCCTAAACTCAGTCCTAAACCGTATTTTGTTATAAACCCTTATAAGGGTTCCCCTTATTTTGAGGCTATGCCCCCTAGTTCTGCTTTCACCCACCAGTGGAAACAACCTGCCCGCATCTATCCTATCTATTCCCTTCAGAATTTTATATGTTTCTAAAAGATCCCCCCTCATCCTTCTAAATTCCGAGTACAGTCCCAGTCTACTCAACCTCTCCTCGTAATCCAACCCCTTCAGCTCTGGGATTAACTTCGTGAATCTCCTCTGCACACCCTCCCGCGCCAGTACGTCCTTTCTCAGGTATGGAGACCAAAACTGAACCCAACAATTGACAATGGAACTTCCTCCCTAACAGCACTGTGGTGTAACTATACTGCAGCGGCTCAAGAAGGCAGCTCGCCACCACCTTCTCAAGGGCAATTAGGGATGGGCAACAAATGCTTTCCCCAGCCAGCGAAGCCCACATCCCGTAAAAATTAATTAAAAAAAACGAGACGTAACTATTCAAGCACAGTGAGCATCAATAGTAAACAGACT